>NW_026868361.1:512610-644340 GCF_020745735.1 Hemiscyllium ocellatum
AACGTACACTTACTTATCACAGCTCCCTGATCTCCACCTAGCCCCCTCCACATTGACATTTGTTTTTGC
This sequence comes from Hemiscyllium ocellatum, assembly GCF_020745735.1. Taxonomy (NCBI): domain Eukaryota; kingdom Metazoa; phylum Chordata; class Chondrichthyes; order Orectolobiformes; family Hemiscylliidae; genus Hemiscyllium; species Hemiscyllium ocellatum. The sequence continues at coordinate 512,680 of NW_026868361.1, forward strand.
TATGAATAACACAAACAATAAGGGACACATCACTGATCCCTGTGGTACACCAGGACATTGGTCTCCAGTCACACAAACAGCCTTCTCTCCACTACCCTCTGCCTCCTGCCACTAAGACAATTTTCGTTGTAACTTGTCAAATTATCATTTATATTTTGAGATTTTACATTATTTTTCAGTTTCCCCAGCTGGAAATTTGTCAAAGGCTTCCTACAAAGCTAAGCAATCGACCCTCCTCAAACTAATTCCATCAAATCCATAATTGTCACTCAACTCCTTCTGATAAAGTCATGATAATTATCCCTGATCAGACCTTGTGACTCTGATTGGAGTTCAATTTTCTCCTTCCCTATTTTCTCCAGTAGTTTCCTTAACAGAGACCTAATACCCCCGCTCGTCTATTGTTCCCTGGTCTATCTCTCCACCCGAACTGTGAAGTGGAAACGTGTTAGCTGTTTTCTCCAGTTCTCTGGCACCTCTCCTATGGTCAGATCCTAATTAAAATATTCAGACAGGGTCTTTCCTTCCTCCATTCACCCCAACAGCCGCCTGTGATACAACTCATTCAGACATGGAGTTAGGTCCAAATTTATCAGAACAAAGCCTCAAATCCTTTCTCGTATTTTACATCATCTGTTCAAGAGTTTCCCATCCATCTCCTGAAATCTGTACTTGTCTTCTCCGTCTCTAAGTAAAATAGATGTGAAGGTCTCATGTAACAATCACCATCAATGTTCTCCACAGCTTGACACACAGATTGCCCCTTTGGTTTCTAATGGGACATTAAATGTTTGCTGATTATTCTGCTCTACTTACCGTTGTAGAATATCATGGGATTCCTCCCAGATCTCGCCTACTTGTACTCCTTCCATGTCCTGTTATTCAGTCCCCTCTGTGTTTTCTAAGTTTCACTGCAACCACCTCTCATGTATCAAAAACTCGAGATCACAGGGTGAGTTTCCACATCAGAAAATCTTGCCGTTTCGGATGAATCTGAATAATACCTTTTGCAGTTCCTCTGTGTCAATATCTTATTTCTTAGATGGGATTCCGAACAATACAAAATACCTCTCAGAACACTCGATACAACTGGTGCATGACGTCTTCTATATACAAATTACAATCACTGAATGTAAAACTAATGTTTTTTTGCTATTTCATATGTTCTTCCAATACCTCTCGCTTTAACTTTTCTTATGACTTACTTTGTGAGTTTTTAAAAAAATCTCATGAATATTCAACTCTACGTTATCCATGGTTCTTCATTGCCTATGTCCACAAGAATCATCTTCAAACCATTCCAAAAAAAATGTTTGCCACTTCTGGTTTTCCTTTCATCGGTATATTCTCACACTCCCAAGTTATGTTTATTACCTTCTACATGTGTAGTCGCATGTTCTTTGTAATCGAGTCCAACAGACACCCGACTGCGGATGACAAGATAACTGCTCTGTAGTTCACCCCTCTCCATCTTCATCCTTTCTTAAATGGTTGGATAATATTTGTAACCTTTGCCTTATACAGATTGGCTAAATGACTTTCGAGAATGTGTCGCAAGATAAAGTAAAAATCCACGATGCAATCAACATGTCTATTGCTGATTCCTCATAAATCCTTGTATGAAGTACATCTGGTCTGGTCAGATTTATAAATATTCAATCCAGCTTCCTTTTCAAAGATGACCTCAACATTGATAAGAATAATCTTAGACTTTACTTACACAAGTCCCATGGTCACTTGGTATTTCTGGAAGAATTTCTGGACATTCTTCCAATGAAGATAGATGCAAATAAACTGTTTCTTTTCCCTGAGATTTCTCTGTTCTCTGCAATAAACTATCCTGAACGCACACACCAACTGTTCCACATTTGACCTTGTTTTATTTTTTTTCATACATTGATAGATGCTTTTTTAGCAGTTTTTATGTTTTTCTTTCGTTTGCATGCTTTTTCTCTTTTCGATTTTCTTCTCAGTTTCTTGGTCATCCTTTGCTGAGTCCTACATTTCTCTGAATCCACTGGATTACTACAACTTGGCATTTTTCAAAGCTGCTTCCTTTCATCAAATAGGTAAGTGAAGGTGGGGTTGAAAGTGTTAATCGGAGAGGAGGGTGGACCAGATTGATAGCAAGGAAGTGGACGCATAGGAATGTACAAAAGGGCGATGCTGACTTGGAGGGTTGGAGTGGATAGGGTGGGATTAGGGGAAATGGGGAAATCCACTATGATCCCCTGTGTTTGGGAGGGTCCCAAGGCAGAAGAGGAGGCTTTCTTCCTGCAGGCTTCTGGTGGCTCGGATTTGGCGATGAGCAGGTCCAGGACCCTCATGTCCTTGGCAGAGTGGAAAGGGGAGTTAAAGTGCTCAGCCACAAGGCGATGGAATTGTTCAATTAGGCTGTCCCAGAGATGTTCTCTGAAATGTTCCACAAGTTGACCTTCTGCCTCGCCAATGTAGAGAAGAACACATTGGGTTCAATGGATGCAGTAGATGAGGCGGTCCGTCTCCCTTCATCACCTATCACTTTCAACCCCACCTTCATCTACCTACCACAATCCCTGCTAACCTCTCCCCCTGCCTCACCCCCTTCTCATTTATCCCTCAGCCCCCTTGGCCCATAAGCTTCATTCCTGATGAAGGCCTTATGCCCGAAACATCGATTTATCTGTTCTTATTATGCTGCCTGACTGTGCTTTCCATCACCACACTCTTCGCCTCTGATCGCCAGCATCTGTAGTCCCGACTTTCTCCTCACACCTTGTGCCTTGATGGCTCATGATTTATAAGGTTACTTCAAATAAAACAAAAACTGTCATGTTCTCAAACAGCATTAAAGAAAACCAGTACATTGTGGTCACTGTTCCCAAAATGTCCTTTCCAGCAAATTTTTCAATTAGCTCTTCTGATCACTCAACACCAATTCCTAAATCACTGATATCGAGCTCAGTGCTTAACATAATGCTCATGTAAACCATCTCACACGTCGTCATGAAATCCATTTTTCCCAGCATTAGCATTCAATTGGTTAACAGAGTTTAGATATAACTTAAACAGTACATTATCACTGCAGTAGCCACAAATGTGTATCTCATTTCCTGTTTTATAACATACCCAACATTTGTATTGCAGCTTTCACTTTGATATATAACTCCCATCAATGTTTGCTCCTCCTTGCTGTTTTTTTTAATCACCACCTTACTAGATTCTGTGGAATCTGAGCGATGTGGGCTCTGGGGAGATTGATGGTAGAGATCATCTCGTCCACATCATTTATGATCTTCTCAAACTTTAATTACTCCAGATCTCCCGTTATGCTGATGGAGTAGAGAAAGACAATGATCTTCCAACAATGCTCTGTATCCCCCCAGAGAGCTGAGACAGCTCTAACCTGGGTGGGAATCTTCCAGCAGGCCGGTAAAGTGTTGCTGCTGCTGTACAGGCTCTTAGTGAGATCACATCTGGAGTAGTGTGTACAGATTTAATCTCTTCAATGAAGAAGGGATGTTGTTATATTGGAAGCAGATCAGAGATGGTTCCCTCAACTGATTCCTGCAATGAAGTTGCTAGCTTATAATGAAATGATCAGGTTGACCCAGTAGCCATTGGAGTTTACAAAGATTAAAGATGATCTTATTTGAACATAAATGGCAGAAGGAGTGAACGAGTGAAGTGAATTACACAGATAATGGAGGAATCCATTCCGTTCTCCAGCCTGTTACACAGGAACAACAGAGGATATTCAGGCCTTCGACCCTGTTACACCAAAACAGGACGAGGCTATTCAGCCCCTGGAGCCTGATTATACATTTAGAGAAGGAGGCCAATCAGCCCTCGAGCCTATAACATTAGGCCATGCTGCACCAGTATCCTGTTAAACAGCAACAGGATCAGTCCATTCAGCCTCCTCAAGTCTGTAACATAGGAACTGGAAGAGGTCACACAGTGACTGGAGATTGTTACACTGGGATAACAGGAGGCCATTCAGACCAACCGAGCCTATTGCAAGGGAATTGGATAAGGATTAAAAACTATCTGACAGTTCTTTCATGAGAAAGGAAGAGACAATTTAGACACGTGTCTGTTGTGTGGGAACAAGAGAAGACCAATCAATCCCTCGTCCCATCTCCGGGATACATGAGGAGACCGTTCAGTATTTCCACCTGTTATAGAGAAGTATGATAAGACCCATCAGTCCCTCAAAATGTTACCCAGCAACAGTAAGATTCCATAATCTCCCAATCCTCTAAAGCATCAACAGGAGGATGCATTCTGGCCTTGGAGATGGCAACATGGAACACCAGAAAGACGTCAGCCTATCGAGTGTGTACACCAGCAGGATATGAGTCCATTCAGACCACACGTGGCTCTTACACAGCATTTGGACCAAATCTCTTAAAAACGTGTGCCTTTTAAACAGGAATTCAAAGAAAACGTAAAGCTTTTCGAAGGGAAGAACTTGTAATAATGGTATACATTATGGATGAAAGTGTAACAATAAACTATTGTAATTTAAGGCAAATTGTTAGAGTCCATTGTTCAGGACATTTGCAAAGTTAAACCACAATCCATCTGAGTCAACATGGTTTTACGAAGGCTAAACCGTGTTGAATTGTTTGCTTGAGTTATTTGAAGATGCCACAAACAAGGTGGGTCGTGGGAATCCTGGAGATGGAACATATCTGGTCTTCCTGAAGGCATCGGATATGTCGCTTCTCCAAAGAGTAAGTGGTAAGATCAGACAACATGGGTCTAGGAGTAATTTATTAGCTTGGATGGAGGATTGGTGAACCAACAAAATGGAGTCAGATGGAATAAATGTATAATTTTCTTTTGGCAAATGCAATTTGTGGGGTGCCATTGATTTCAGGACTCATGCCTCAACCATTTGTGATCGATGGAATGACTGTACACTGTTGATGGGATAGAAAATACGATGCCACATTTTCAGATGACACTAACATCGATGGGAAATTACTTCAGAATGATGATGCAAGAGATTTTGAATCTATATGGATAGGTTGGGTGAATGGGCCAACATTTAGCAAGGAAAATTAAAGTGAAGAAATAATGGGATTTTAGGGTGTATGTTTGCTCGCTGATCTGTGGGTTTGATATCCAGACATTTCGTTACCTGGCGAGGTAACATCATCAGTGGCGACCTCCAAGTGAAGCAAAGCTGTTGTCTCCTGCTTTCTATTTATATCTTTCTCCTGGTGGGGTTCCTGGGGTTTGTGGTGATGTCATTTCCTGTTCGTTTTCTGAGAGATTGATAGATGGCATCTAAATCTATATGTTTTTTCTGGCGTTGTGTTTGGAGTACCCCCACAAAGAAAAGCCACCATTTCGACTGGGACAACACATCTATCCTAGACAGGCTAAGCAAAGACATGCCAGAGAATTCCTACAGGCCTGGCACTTCAACCACAACGACATAAACAAACACATAGATCTAGTTGCCATCTATCAACTCCTCAGAAAACGAACCGGAAATGACATCACCACAAACCCCAGGAACCCCATCCAGGAGAAAGATATAAATAGAAAGCAGGAGACAACAGCTTCGCTTCACTTGGAGGTCGCCACCATTGATGTTATCTAGCCAGGTAATGAAACGTCTGGATATCAAACCTACAACTCAGCCAGCAAACCAACATCCTAAATCTCAACCTGAGCTACAAACCTTCACAAACCTTGCAAAAGCCATGAGCGCAACACACTACAACTTGCCCGTAGATGGGAAAGGAATGCCATCCGAGAGAGTTCCACTCGCGAACAACTGTACTTCCTGCATGAATGTTTAAGAAAACAACTACTGCCAAAATGTCTGCAATATAAACGCCGATAAAAACACCTCAAGCCAAAAGTTTAACAGAACAAAACGGCCGCAGAATGCTCCGAGAATTAATCAATGACGCCCACCACAGACTCTGAAAATACAAACGGGAAATTGCGCGCCAAAAGCCGTTATTCAAACAAGCAACAAACCAAGTATGGTCCAGACGTGATAGAACAAGCCATCACACCAAACACCGACAAAGACAGATAAAGAAAAATCGGGACGTGAAGAAAAAACTGGACAAACTCACACAAAAAAAACACAAAACCGCTAACACAGGGGCATGGATAAAGAACTTATCAGACCGGACCCTATCAGACACAGAAAAGCGGTACTAGTCAAAGGATAAATTTCAATTACCGAGACCCTGACAAGAAGGAATTACTTGCGGCATTAGAAACCACATTGAAGGACAACAATCTCATGGAAGAAACACAACAAACGATCAGACAGACAGTTGCACCTATTCTCAGCCGAAAGAGGGAAGGAAACAAACTGACCACACAAGAAAAGAAAGCCCTAGAAAACCTCAAAAAAGACAAAGACATCATATGTCCTGAAGACAAAGGTCGCTCACAGTCATCCTGAACAGAAGGGACTACATCGAAAAATCTAATGCACTACTCGCAGGCACCAACACCTACCAACAGGTGGCGCTTGACCTTGACCCGACCACACAACTAGGAAACAAAATTACTTATCTCGTAAGAAAATTACACAATTCCAGACAATTAAACAAGACAAATTCCAGAAAATGAAACCCGATGAACCAATACCCCAACAATTCTACGGACTACAAGAATCCATAAACCAGGAGCCCCCCTCAGACCTATAGTCGCACTACCCGGAACACCAATTTACAGACTAGCCAAAGAACTACACGCAAGACTAAAATACCTAGTAGAAGAGTCACAACACTCCATCCACTCCACCCAGGAAGTCCAAAAATCATCAAAACGCCAACATAGAGGAAGACGAAGCAATGATCTCATTCGACATAACAGCACTGTTCACCTCCATTAATATCGACCTGGCAACGGAAACACTTACAACACTTTTAGAAGAGACCACACACACACACCACCACCATCAATCACATTACCAACGAAAATATCATGAAGCTAATGGACCTGTGCCTCACCACCCACTTCACCTTCAAAAACATAGTCTGCAAGCAAACCAACGACACGCCCATGGGATCTCCACTTTATCAGGATTCATAGTAGAAGCGGTAATGCAAGGACTAGAAACAGCCCTACCAATCATCAAACCAAATATCTGGGTTCGCTACGTAGATGACACTTTTGGCATCACAAAATGAAACAAGATAGAAGAGACATTTAACATCATCAACAACACTCTCACAGGCATAAAGTTCACCAAGGAGGAAGAAACCGACAACAAACTCGCATTCCTGGACTTCACAGTCGAAAGAAAGGACAATGGAGAACTACAAACCTGCATATAGAGAAAACCGACAAACACTGACCAAATACTTAACTACACCAGCAATCATCCCAACACACACAAACGAAGCTGTATCAGACACTATTCCAACGAACTCAGACGAGATACGCAAAACAGCGAGAACCACCTATACGACGTATTCAAGACGAACGATACTCAAGAAATACAGTGCGCAGATTTCCTCAAGGAACAAACCACGACAATCAGACCAAACACAGCCAGAAACCCTAACCACCTTACCATACATACATCAAAGAAGTTTCAGAAATGACAGCCAGACTACTGAGACTCATCGGAATCCTAGTAGCACACAAACCCACCAACACTCTCAAACAAAAACTAACAAACTTAAAAGACACAGTACAACCCATGGACAAAACCAATGATATCACAAAATTCCATGCAAGGACTGCCACAAACACTACGTAGGACAAACAGGAAGAAAAGTTAACCCCCAGGATACACGAACACCACTAGCCACAAAAAGACACGACCCTCTCTCCCTCGTAGCCTACACACGGATGAAAAAATCCACCCTTTTGACTGCGACAAACACATCTACCCGTGGGGCAGCTAAGCAAAGGCATGCCAGAGAATTCCTAGAGGCCTGGCACTCCAATCACAACGCCATAAACAACACATAAATCTAGATGCCATCAATGAACTCCTCAGAAAACGAACCGGAAATGACATCACCACAAACTCCAAAACCACATCCAGGAGAAAGATATAAATAGAAAGCAGGAGACAACAGCTTCGCTTCACTTGGAGGTCGCCACTGATGATGTTACCTAGCCAGGTAACGAAACGTCTGGATATCAAAACTACAGCTCAAGGAGCAAACATACATACACCCCAAATCTCAACCTGAGCTACAAACCTTCACAAACCTTGAGAAAAAAAATGGTGCTATTCAAGTTGGCCAGTATTAATGGAGAGACAAATTATTATCTAAATGGCGAGAAAGTTCAAAGTGCTTAGGTGCAGAGGGATCTGGATGTCTGCTAGCATATCACAGAAAACCTGCATGCAGGTACTGCAAGTAATGAGAAATGCAAACATAATTTCAGTGTTTACTTATAAAAGGACAGAGTAGGGAGTGTTGGTGTAGCTATGCAAGGCATTAGTGAGGCTGCAACTGGAGTACAGTTTGGGTGTCCTGCAGAATGAGGTATTTCCATGGAGGCAATTCAGAAGAGCTTCATTAGATTGATTCCATATTTGAAGTGTTTGTCTTATGAAGGGAAATTGAGCAGTTTAGGCCGATACACTCGAGTTTATAAGAATGAAAGGAAATCTCATTGAGTTCTGTAAAATTCGAAAAGTAATTGAAAGTGTAGATGTGGGTGGATTTTGTTTTCATGTGGCGCAATCTACAACAAAGGACTAGAGTGTTAGGATGGAGAGATGGCAGGAAATTGGAACAGAGGCCGCGTTGACATCAGCCTCATCGAGCGGTTGGATTCCTCACAAATTCTCCTGGTTCTTATTCAACTGTTGGACTGTGTTGTATAGGAATGAGGGAGGATGGGTATCATGCAGGAAGCAGGCACTCAGGATAAAGCAGTTAGAGAGAACAGTGACCAGCACTGGGTTCTCAACTATTTACATTCTATATTAATGATCAGGAAGATGGAACAGATATACAGATGCTGCGTTTGGTGATGTCGCTGTGATAAGCAAGAGATTACTTTATAAGAGAGGGTGGAGAGTCTGCAAATAGATTCAGAGAGGTAAAGACAATAGATAATAGTTTGTCAGGTGGAATCTAACATGATATACCCTGTCATTTCATTTACAGAAATAATGGAAGGCAGTATGTTACTGAAATGGAGAGGGATTACAGAACCTATAATACTGTGTACTGGGAGGTTCACTCAGACCCTTTCAGAAATGGCAGGTTTTGCTCCATCCCTGATTGTCAGCTCCAGACACTCCAAGTGACCACATTGCTCTCCGTACACATGGAATACTTTGATGTGATTGATTGATGGTGGGGATGGTGTTTTGAAACCTGCATCAAGAGGATGTCCTTTTATCCAAGATATATTCATTTCTTTCCACGTGGAGACCCGATGACGATGAAAATGCCTGACTGCTTCTGAATGAAGAGGCCATGACTGCTACCAGGACAGTGGGTATTCACCAACATGATGTACTGTGCATGCGTTACATTAATAGAGAGAGAAATCCTTCAGTTCCTCTACCTCTCCCCATTGACATGGGTACTCTGCAGATGCACTGTACACCATCGGAAATCCCACTATACTGGATATACCCGGAGCTCCCTGCTGTGGGAGAAACAATGTATTTACCTCATCCACCATGTATATCCTCCATCACCGAATGGTGACATTGATGTTGAGATATTGGGAAATGATGGATGTGTCACCTTGTCCAGCCTGGAATGTTCTGGATCATAGAAGCTGTATGAGAAACAGTAACCCTAACAGCCACTGCCAGCACCATCCTCCCCCTGTGTGAAGCTGCAGGTCGTGTTGAAGAGTGGAGGTGATACCATTCTATGACCAGCTCCTTGTTCAATCAGGGTCCCCTCACACTCTGCTCCTGGGTTAAGTGAAGCTTGGGAAGCTGTACCTGGAAAACCCAATGTGGATACAGCAGATCCCTTTCCCCACACACACTCACTGCGTGGTTTCAGAGTTCCCCTCTCTGCAGCCTCTGCTCTCCATTTGTTGTTCATGTAACAACGCAGATGCTGCATCCAGCGTTGGGTCACCAAATCCTCAGGTCTCCCTGCATGTCTGAGGCAGCTCACAGCACATCCTCCAGCAAACCATCCCAGTCCCTCCACTTAATTTTCAATTACAGGAGTCATCACAAATCCCTTGGCTACAAGTGTTGTGGACCAGTCCAGATCTCCCCAAAATATTTTTAAGAAGGCTGCTTAGACCCAAAACCTTTCCTTATTTTGAATATAGATGGGAGGTGTGCGTTCCAGATATGTTGTGACTGGTCAAACCACTCAACATTAAGCAAATATAATCTATTCAAATGCTTTAGTTAAATAAAATCAAAGAAAAGAATATTTTGGGAGAGCTTATATGTTGGAACACTTACAAAACACTAGATACGTACCCTCTTGTTTACACTGCTTTGCTTTGTAATTCAAATGCAGATCCTTACAGCAGTTTGCCAATCCGGAGGTTACAACATCAACACAGAGCTCAGAGAGAAAAAGCAGTTCGGTCATGTATTGAAACTTCCAACCCTTCTGGGATCCCCAGCAGCTTCTGAATGCTGCAGCTAAAAACAAAATGAGGAAACCTGGTCTGGGAGAGCTGGCCACTGCCCTTCCATTTGTTACCACCGTTTAATGAAACCTAAAGGCTCACTCAGTTAGTTACTTAAACTGTTTTCAGACAGCAGTTCTGCACCTCTGCCTTTAAAACGTCTCTTCAAAAAAACAATAGAAAATAAACGTTTTACAATGATAGTATCTTCACAACTCATTCTTTAATAAAATAATCCATCAATGCACAAATGTGAATTCCTTTTAGACCTCCTAATCTTCCTCTATTAGCAGACTGAAATGCATATATATTACATTGACTCTGAGCATACAAATATTCACAACTATTTCGATTTCAGTCATTTTACTCCTGCCACAGAGTGCCTTTGTCTTTCTTCATCCAAGTCTCCACAAGGTGTCAAAACTTAGGTTTTCTCGCCCTATCACCTGTATAATTTCAAATTAATGGTAGCAATAATAAGCTCAATCGAAACAGACTGGTATCCTTCTCCCTAAATTTCTCCAAAAAACTTTAAGGGGTCACGATCAGTGAAAAAGATTTGTCTCATGTTTGTTATTGGCAATGTAAATCTGAAATGTTGGAACGCCAACACCAAGCTGAAGGCCTCCTTGCCCATTGTGGAATAAATCTGTTAATGTTTCTGCTGGACCCTCCAACCACACGTTACATAATGGAGCACTTCTCATCTTTTCAATAGTCCTTCTGAATGACATAGCTCCCCATGTCTCGTGTAAAAGAATTATATGTTTCCGTCCCTCTTAATGCTCTAACCTCTTTACCTGCTACTACTGGCCTATGCCAGTAAACCTTACTTTCACAGGTATATGTTTTAAGAAGATCTCACACATTCTTCAATCTCTCACAGAATCCAAGCTTTGATTTCTGAACTCAATCAGCATCATCAGCCATTTCAGCTTCTCACCTTGCTATTTTAACTCTCAGCTCTTCCACACGAGTTCTCACGACTGCAGGAAGTGAATTGTTGAACTTCTCCAAAATAAGAATCTCTCTAAGAGTGTCATAGGTTTGCTCTGTTTTTAATACCCTTACCGACCTTTCAAAATTACTTTTTTTGATCCTTTCAAACTCAATGCGCGTTTAACCAGAGACCCTTTTTTAGATTCCTGTAATGCTGTCTGTCAGCTTCTGGCCCAAGTTCATCTGCACTTTCAGTTGGCATACTGGCCACTCCATAGTGGCCAGATACCTCATCCGATAGGGATGCAAATACCTATCAGCCTTGTTTGGATCAACTAAATCCACATGGTCACTGGTGTCTGCATTTGCTTAGCTACTTCTCAAACGAAATTCAAAAGGCTTCCCCATCCTTCTCATCAAATTTTGGAGAACGCCTGGATGCATTTAAACAGATCCCCATTAGGCCATTGTTTACAATAGGGTTGCTCAACCTCACTAACCTCCTCATCCAGCCAACCGTCTATCTTCATCTCCGCCCTCTATGTCAACTTTATTCTCTAATGCTAACTTCTGAAGTTGAAACTCTTTGCTTTCTTCTGCTGCCTTTTTTCCTCTTTCTTCTTCATTTCCCTTTCTTTTATTTCTACTTTTCATCATAATTCAAACTGTTTCCAATTCCTTCTCATTTTCAAAGTGCCTCATTTGAAATTGAATTCCACCATTTCCAAAGAGTCTGATGGCGTTTCCACCAATAATAATTGCCGAGCTATAGCTGTAATTATCTCTCATTTTCTCAACAGACAATCGCAACCCCAACTCCAGCTTGTCTGTCAATTCCTACAGTTTTGCCTTCATTACCTGTTGTAAAAACCACAACTTCACATTTCCACACCCAGAGAATTCTTGGTGACTGAATCTTTATACAAAAAATACCAACCGAATTCAACATCGGGAAAAAAGACACTAGCAACTACCATACGCGACCTTTGAACCCAATAGTCTCCTGGTGCATTCTCTCCAGTGTCGCATGAGCTTATTCTGGATGCTTTGGTTTCCTCCCACAATCCAAAGATGTACATGTCAGGTGTATTGGCCATGATAAATTGTTCATAGTTTTCAGGATGTGTGGGTTAGGTGCCTTAGTCGGGGTAGATGTGTAACAATAGGGTACAGGAATGGGTCTGGGTAGGTTACTCCTCGTAGGGTCGGTGTGGACATGTTGGGTCGAATGGCCTGTTTGCATACTGTATGGATTGTAATTCTAAACCCAATTTGGTATTATCGACTTAGAACCAGACAAGAGACCCCAGTTTGCTATAGACCGACCAGACCGCCTCAAACTATTTTAAGAAGGTATTTTGGATGCCAATCTTTCCTTATTTTAAAGGTAGATGTGAAGTGGGAGTTCCAGATGTGATGCTGCTAGTCAAACCACTCACCATTAAGTAAAACGCAATATATTTAAACACTCTAATGAAAATCCAGACAAAATGAAGAGGAATTTAGAATACTTAAATATTGGAAATCTTAACCGAATAATGATGCAGTACTTTCTACAAGTGAACTTTTCCAATATACTAACGTCACCTAAACACACCCCTTGGTAAAAAGGAACATTCAGACATGTGTTCCTGCATACGGTTTCCCAATCCAGGAGGAAACAGCATCAAGTGAGGTTCCAGAGAGAATAGCAGCTCGGGATAATTTACTAAAACTTCCAACCTTCTGGACCCCCCAAGCACCTGTGATTGTTATAGTTACAATAAAAAGAAATCTAGAAAGCCTGTCTGTGCCAGCTGGCCATTGTTACTACAATTTATTTTTAAAAACCCTAAAAGCCCGTAATTTATTTACTTGAGCCGTTTTCAGTAGGCAGTTTGGCCTTTAAGATCTCTTACTAAAAAAAGGATAAAATAAACTTCTTTTAAAAAAAAAGTGACAGCATTATCAGGCAATCAGATGCCTGGTCCTTTACTCAGTGGGCTTCCTCGTGTTACTGATCGCAAGATCACCAGAGAGGGACAGCCACAGGTACTGACCAAGTTACAAGGATGTTTCTCATAACTTCTGAAACACGCCTATCCATGGACCATCATATGGGACATACCAGGAAGTGAACAACCGCTTATCACACCCCATTTCATTATTTCTGAGCTACACAATGCCAGCACTCGATACAGTAGGGAGCCAAAACCCAAGGCCAGGGAAAGATACAAAGGGACAGAGAGATTCACATTAAAGACTGAAACAGACAGTTAATTAACTAAAAAGATGTTTTGGAAATATGGGAAAAAGTCAGGGCAGTGGGACAAACTGGAGAAGTGAGATCTTCGAGAGTAAAATTACAAGAATGAGAACATTCAATAAAGGCATTGCCAGATTAGCTGAAATGGTTTGTTACATCAAATTCTGAATCTGCTTCACAGAACACCACAAACAACATTAACTGGGACAAGATGACAGCCCCGTATGGAGAGCTGTGCTGATCATGCTCGCGTGTTGCTCAGTAAATTGCACTATCTGCCCAGTATGAGAGTATTGCAAACTTGCTATCATGTGCTAAATATATTCACATCAGGTTACTGCCTACAATGGGAAGGTTTGCTCTCTCTGCTTGTGTGTGTGTGTTCATCAGGAGAGAGAGAGAGAGAGAGTGTGTGTGTGCGCGTGATTGACGTGGTTAAATGAGAAACTCATTGTCTGAGAAAGAACGCACATGAAGAAAACAGTTTTAAATACGAACAACTGGCAGGCTTTTTGTTAGTCAACACAGAGAACGAGAGAAGTTTCATGGACAGATACAGTAAAGTGTTTGAGAATGTTAAAATAAAGGCATTGCCAGACACAACAGCAATATACATCAGCGTGCTGAATGGACAGATGGATGGGAGTTTAGTGTGAGTTTAAACAGATTTGTTTGGGAGGTTTGACGCGGGAGCATCAGCAGCAGATTCTTGCCTTCATTCAGACTGTATTTCATATCTCAAGATTCAAACGCCGATGGAATATAAACCAGTGAGACATTCTGGAGTGATGAGTATCTCAAGTTAGAAATGGTCAAGGAATGGTGTCAAGAATCAGCTCAGTGTCAAAGGGATCTACACATTTGTGACGTGTCTGCTTCGCTGCAGATATTGTCAGGGATGGATGGAAACAGTAGAGGAAGTGGAGTTTGTAACCAGAACAGTAGACAATGACCTCCATGCCCTTAACAGCAAAGCCAATGATATAATGAATTATGGTTCTCCCGGAAACAGAATAGGTCAATATAGAGACCGGAGTAACATTGCCAGAGCAGAGAGCGAGACAATATTGAACACCTTCATATGATGTCAGATAGTAGTTGTCTGTAAGTGAATATCTGGATTGAGAGATTCCACAGAACAATAATTTTGGCAAGAAGTTGTAGACTATATGAAATAACAATAATATAGTGATAACTGGGTTTATAGAAACAAATTGGACAGTAACACTCACCTGGAACACCAACCGATAGCCAGGAAGGGATAATAGAAGTATTGAAAAATGAGAAGAGCGTAATAGATCTGCGATGATAATGACATCCAATTAGGATGCAGAAAGATACCAAACATAATGGAATAAGCGCCTGTCTATTGGTTGGAATATTCCTTTATGTTCTCAGATCTGATCCATTGTTGGAATATTCCAGTAATGTTCCCAGATTCTGTCCATTGTTGGAAATTCCCGTTCTAATGTTCTCAGAGTCAGAGTCTTATCTCTCCTCCCCCACTCTCTGGATTTGCTGATCCCTGTCAGTGCTGTCGGTGATGCTCCCGCTCATGCTATGGGTTGACACATTGTACGGAGAGAAACTTATCATTAAAGATGGACACTCTCCACTGGGATAATTAGAATCCATGGAGGTTGGCATTAATCACAGTCACTGAACAAACAGACTCAGTTAACAGTTCCATACATCACTTTTCATTTACTGGTTTTGGGTGGAATAGTTGAGGGTTGCTGAGGGATGGACCATAAATCTTTCAATCTTTTAATCTTTTTTTTACTTGTATATGGGCATATTACAGAACACTGCAGCAGTCTAGTATGTTCCACTCTGTTTATGAAAGGAGGCAGTTACAAAAAAAACAGATCGGCTGCATAAAAAAAAGTCTATTGGGCAAGTTTCTAAGATCCTGAACCACAAAGTACGGTTACTTAATGACCAGTGTGAGGCCAATAGGTTTTAATGCCTGTTATCTAATCCTTGCACAACCTTGAGACAGAGCATGAGACTGCTGCTCAGGAACGTGGACAAAAACAATTCTGTCCCTATGGGCAACTTACAGCGGGGATAAGAGAAACCATTAGCCCATATTAGTCTGCTGCTACTTGAAAGGTGTGGAAAACTGGAATATTGGCACATTTTGCCAACAGAATCATTCAAAACAAAGGATGTGTCATGCAGCTGTATGAGCTGTTACTGAGAGGGCACTGGAGTACATTGTGTTTCTTGTGTTTCTGTAACTGAGAATGGTTGGACCCCCATTAGATACAGTTTACTGGCAGGCGCGTAATCCATGGGTTGCTGTGTCATTTGATCTCTCGGGTCTGTTACACAGGGACAGGAGGATGCCATGAAGTCTCTTGAGTCTATTTCAGAGGGAACAGGAGGAGGTCTTCCAGCCTCTCCAGTCTATTACAGAGGGACAGGAGGAGCCAATTCAGCCTCTCGAACCTGTTCCAGAGGGGCAGGAAGTGTTTATTTAACTTTCAAATCTGTTACACATAAATATTAGTTTCAAACTAGTTGTGGAATAGGAACGACCTGATGTAAACATTTAAAGTTCTAACTTTGAATAAGGCCAATTTTGAAAGTGTTAGGCGAGCCGGTGAAAGGTTAATTATGATACCCTATTCACAGGGAAAGGGATGGTTGGAAAATGCAAGGCGATTACAACTTGTGTCAGAGAGTCCAGAACCATCGTGGTCCTATTAGTGAGGATGGGCGAGGCTGGTGGCTGCAGGGAGTGCTGGATAGCTAGGATATATTGATGCTCTGGTCAAGATAAGGAAGGAGGCATATGTCAGAGTAAACAGAGCTGAGATCAAGTGAGTCCCGAGAGGGGTATAAGGGAAGTAAGTGTAATAAGTGAATGGGGAACTCCAGCTAGAAAAATATGGACATGAGATGGCTTTAGAAATAGGGTTAACGAGGCATTGAAGCAACTCTACCGTCCTTTATGGCAAAATAATAACTAGGGAGAGAATAGGGCACTTACAGGTCAAGGCTACCTATGTGCGTAACCATAGGAGGTGGAAGGGTTACTAACAAGTATTTCTCCTCAGTATTTAAGTGTAGAGGAGTTAACAGTGAGAAAGGAAGAAATATATTTATATCTTGAATAGTATCTATATTTTACAAGGAGATATCGCACATTTTAAAACATATAAAGGTGAACAAATCCCTGTGACCTGATCAGTTGTATCCAGAAGTTTGTGGGAAGCTCGGAAAGAGTTTGTTCACCCTTTTGCTGATATAGTATTATTGATTTACACTGGTGAGGCGTCAAAAGACTGGAGGGCTGCTAACATAGTGTCATTATTTAAGAAAGTAAGGAAAATACAGCTAATATAGATTGGTGAGCCTGACGTCAATGGTGACTAAATTGGTTGGCGGTGGGTGGGGTGGGGGTGGGGGGTGTTGATGGAAAGGATGTATATGCATTTGGAAGACAAGGACTGAAGAGGCTTTGTACATTGGAGATCACGTCTCACTGACTGGGTGGATTTTTTTGAGGAAGTGAAGAAGATGATTGATGACGGCAGGACAGTGGATGTTGTCTTTATGCAATTTCAGTAAGAAAACCAAAATGTTCTACATGGTAGACTAGTTATCAAGGTTAGACTGCCGGGAATCCTGGAGAGCTCGTCATTTAGGTCCAATTTTTTCTTGAATATTGGAGATAGGGCGTGACAGTGGACATTTGTTCATTGAACTTGGAGACCTGTGACTAGTGGCGTGCCACAAAGATCAATAGTGAGTCTTTTGTTGCTTATTCAAATCATTTGTACGTGAGTAAGTGAAGGATGGTCAGTAAGTTATTAGATAATTCCAATTTTGGTGGTCACGTCGACAGTGAAGAATAATGTCTCAGAATATAATGAGGCGTTGATTAGGTGAGCCGAGGAGTGGCAGATGGAGTTTATTTTAGATAAATGTGAGGTGTTGCATTTTGGCAAGAAATATCAGAGGATGAATATAGGTAGGGTCCTGTTGAAAGTCGCCAATCAAGGATAACTCCACAGAAATTATGGAATCCCTACATTGAGGAACAGGCTATTCTACCCATCGAGGCTACACCGATCCTCTCAACAGTATCCCGCTGGACAAACCCCTACCCAATCCCTCTGAGCCTGCATTTCCCATGGCTAATCCACCTCGCCCCACATCCCAGGGTACCATGCACAAATTAGGATGGTTATCTACCCTTCCTGTATATCTTTATTCTGTCAGAGGAAAACATAGTACCCGGAGGAAACTCACACAGACACGGGGAGAATGTACACACACCACACAGTCAGTCATTCAGGGATGGAATTAACCCAGATCGCTGTCCTGTGAGGCACCTTGTGGTGCAGGTTCTCAGTTCCTTGAAAGTGCCGTCACAGTTAGACAACATAGTGAAGAAGCCACTTGTTGATCTTCCCTTTATTGGTGTGTGCTTTGACTCTAAGTATTTGCATGACGTGTTGGATCTGTACAGGATATTTGGCCACTTTTGTAATATTGCCTTTAATTCTGGCTCCCTGCTGTCGGAAAGATGTTGTCAAACTTGAAAGGATGCAAAAGAGATTTGAAAGAATGTTACAGGTGTTGGAGGGTGAGAATTACAGGGAGTGTGTGAATAGGTTGGCAATATTTTCAAATGTTATTGCTGAGTGGGGACCTTAAAGAGGTTTATAAAATCATGAGGGGCATAGATAAGGTAAGCAGTCAATGTCTTTCCCTGGATAGACGAGTCCAAATAAAGAAGAAAATTTAAAGATGAGAGGGAACGATTTAAAAAGGGACATCAGGGACAACATTTTCACATAGAGACTGCTGTATGTGTGGATTGAACAGCCAAAAGAGGTGGTAGAGGCAGGTACAGTTACACCATTTAAAAGGCATTTGGATGGATACACGCATGGGAAGTGTTTAGAGGGAGATGGGCCAACTGCTGGCAAGGGGGACGAGATTAATTTAGGATAGTTTGTCGGTATGGATAATCAGACCGAAGGATCTTTTTCTGTGCTGTACATCTCTGAGAGTCTATTGACAATTAAGTGTTAACATTGGAACAGAAGGTGGTTATTCAGCTTCTGAATTCTGTCAGTCAGCTTGTTTGCTCAATTACTGACAGCCAAATACAAAAATACTTCATTCAGATTTTGATGGTGTTTTACAGAAACAGGCTTTTAGTCAAGAAAAGCTGTAAAGAATGTGAAGAGGCCATTCCACAGAAGCAGCAGTTAAGCACAGAGCTATTGGAGCCTGTTACTCTGGAGCAGGAGGAGGACATCTACTTTCACAAAACTTTGCTTAGGAGGAAGTCGCCCAGCTGCTGAAACCTGGTACATGGAGAAAGGAGGCAATCACTCAACTGTTCGAGACTGGGACAAAGGAACAGGAGGCAGTCACTTAACTGTTCGAGACTGTGACAAGGAACAGGAGGCAGTCACTCAACTGTTCGAGACTGTGACACAGGAACAGGAGGCAGTCACTCAACTGTTCGAGACTTTGACACAGGAACAGGAGGCAGTCACTCAACTGTTCGAGACTGTGACAAAGGAACAGGAGGCAGTCATTAACTGTTCGAGACTGGGACACAGGAACAGGAGGCAGTCACTCAACTCTTCGAGACTGTGACAAAGGAGCAGGAGGCAGTCACTCACCGTTCGAGACTGGGACAAAGGAACAGTCATTTACACAAATACCCATTAGACCATTGTTTACAATAGGGTTGCTCAACCTCACTAACCTCCACATCCAGCCTACCGTCTACCTTCATCACCGCCTTCTCTGTCAACTTTCATCTCTAATTGCTAACTTTTTAAGTTGAAACTCTCTGCTTCTCTTCTGTCCTTTTCTCTCGTTCTTCTTCATTTCCCTTTCTTTTATTTCTACTTTTCATCATAATTCAAACTGTTTCAATTCCTTCTCATTTTCAAGGTGCCTCATTTGAAATTGAATTCTAGCCATTTCCAAAGAGTTCATGGCGTTTCCACCAAATGCAATTGCCGAGCTATCGCTGCAATTATCTCACATTTCCTCACAGACAAACACACCCCCAACTCAGCTTGTCTGTCAATTCCTACAGTTTTGCTTTCATTACCTTTTGTAAAACCCCCAACTTCACTTTTCCACACCCAGAGAACTCTTGGTGACTGAATCTTTATACAAAAAATACCAACGAATTCAACATCGGGGGAAAAAAGACACGAGCAACTACCATACGCGACCTTTGAACCCAATAGTCTCCTGGTGCATTCTCTCCAGTGTCGGATGGCATGAGCTTATTCTGGATGCTTTGGTATCCTCCACAATCCAAAGATGTGCATGTCAGGTGTATTGGCCATGATAAATTGTTCATAGTTTTCAGGGATGTGTGGGTTAGGTGCCTTAGTCGGGGTAGATGTGTAACAATAGGGTAAAGGAATGGGTCTGGGTAGGTTACTCCTCGTAGGGTCGGTGTGGACATGTTGGGTCGAATGCCTGTTTGCATACTGTATGGATTGTAATTCTAAACCCATTTGGTATTATCGACTTAGAACCAGACAAGAGACCCCAGTTTGCTATAGACCAACCAGACCGCCTCAAACTATTTTAAGAAGGTACCTTGGATGCCAATCTTTCCTTATTTTAAAGGTCGATGTAAGTGGGAGTTCCAGATGTGATGCTACTAGTCAAACACTCACCATTAAGTAAAACGCAATATATTTAAACACTCTAATGAAAATCCAGACAAAATGAGGAGGAATTTAGAATAACTTAACTATTTGAAATCTTAACCAAATAATGGATACAGTACCTTCTACAAATGAACTTTTCAATATACTAACATCACCTAAACACACCCCTTGGTAAAAAGGAACATTCAGACATGTGTTCTTGCATACGGTTCTCCAATCCAGGAGGAAACAGCATCAAGTGAGGTTCCAGAGAGAATAGCAGCTCGGGATAATTTACTAAAACTTCCAAACTTCTGTGACCCCAAGCACCTGGTGATTGTATAGCTACAATAAAAAGAAACCTAGAAAGCCTGGTCTGTGCCAGCTGGCCATTGTTACTACAATTTATTTTTAAAAACCCTAAAAGCCGGTAATTTATTTACTTGAGCCGTTTTCAGTAGGCAGTTTGGCCTTTAAGATCTCTTACTAAAAAAAAGGATAAAATAACCTTTTATTAAAAAAAGTGACAGCATTATCAGGCAATTTAGATGCCTGGTCCTTTACTCAGTGGGCTTCCTCGTGTTACTGATCGCAAGATCACCAGAGAGGGACAGCCACAGTTACTGACCAAGTTACAACGATGTTTCTCATAACTTCTGAAACACGCCTATCCATGGACCATCATATGGGACATACCAGGAAGTGAACACCGCCGCTTATCACCCCCATTTCATTATTTCTGAGCTACACAATGCCAGCACTCGATACACTAGGGAGCCAAAACCCAAGGCCAGGGAAAGATACAAAGGGACAGAGAGATTCACATTAACGACTGAAATAGACAGTTAATTAACTGAAAAGATGTTCTGGAAATATGCGGGAAAAAGTCAGAGTAGTGGGACTAATTGGAGAAGTGAGGTCTTCGTGAGTAAAATTGCAAGAATGAGAACATTCAATAAAGGCATTGCCAGATAAGCTGAAATGGTTTGTTACATCAAATTCTGAATCTGCTTCATAGAACACCACAAACAACATTAACTGGGACAAGATGACATCCCCGCATGGAGGGCTGTGCAGATCATGCTCGCGTGTTGCTCAGTAAATTGCACTATCTGCCAGTATGAGAGTATTGCAAACTTTACTATCATATGCTAACTATATTCACATCAGGTTACTGCCTACAGTGGGAAGGTTTGCTCTCTCTGCTTGTGTGTGTGTGTTCATCAGAGAGAGAGAGAGAGACGAGAGAGTGCATGTGTGCGCGTGATTGACGTGGTTAAATGAGAAACTCATTGTCTGAGAAAGAACGCACATGAAGAGAACAATTTTAAATACGAACAACTGGCAGGCTTTTTGTTAATCAACAGAGAGAACGAGAGAAGTTTCATGGACAGATACAGTAAAGTGTTTGAGAATGTTAAAATAAAGGCATTGCCAGACACAACAGCAATATACGTCAGCGTGCATGAATGACAGATGGATGGGAGTTTGGTGTTAGTTTGAATTAGATTTGTTTGGGCAGGTTTGAAGCCGGGAGCATCAGCAGCAGATTCTTGCCTTCATTAAGACTGTATTTCATATCTCAAGATTCAAACAGCAGATGGAATAAACCAGTGGGACATATTCTGGATGTGGTGAGTATTTCAAGTTAGAAATGGTCAAGGAATGGTGTCAAGAATCAAGGGATCTCCCACATTTGTGACGTGTCTGTTTCTGCTGCAGATATTGTCCAGGGATGGGATGGAAACAGTAGAGGAAGTGGAGTTTGTAACCAGAACAGTAGACAATGACCTCCATGCTCTTAACAGCAAAGGCAATGATATAATGAATTGTGGTTCTCCCCTGAAACAGAATAGGTCAACATAGAGACCCGGAGTAACACTGCCAGAGCAGAGAGCGAGACAGTAATTGAACACCTTCATTGATGTCAGTTAGTAGTGGTCTGTAAAGTGAATATCTGGATTGAGAGATTCCACAGGAACAATAATTTTGGCAAGAAGTGTAGACTATATGAAATAACAGTAATACAGTCATAACTGGTTTATAGAAAACAAAATCTGGACAGTGACACTCACCAGGAACACCAACGATAGCCAGGACGGGATAATAGAAGTATTGAATAATGAGAAGAGCGTAATAGATCCGCCATGATAATGACAACCAATTAAATGGAGAAAGATACCAAACATAATCGGATAAGCCCTGTCTATTGTTGGAATATTCCTCTCTAATGTTCCAGATTCTGACCCATTGTTGGAATTTTCCAGTCTAATGTTCCCAGATTCTGATCCATTTTTGGAATATTCCAGTCTAATGTTCTCAAATTCTGATCCATTGTTGGAACATTTCCGTCTAATGTTCTCAGAGTCTTATCTCTCCTCCCCCACTCTCTGGACCTGCTGATCCCCGGCAGTGCTGTCGGTGATGCTCCCGCTCATGTTATGGGTTGACTCATTGTACGGAGGCCATTTATCATTAAAAATTGGAAACTCTCCACTGGGATAATTAGAATCCATGGAGGTTGCATTAATCACAGTCACTGAACAAACAGACTCAGTTAACCAGTTCCATACATCACTTTTCATTTACTGGTTTTGGATGGAATAGTTGAGGGTTGCTGAGGGATGGACCATAAATCTTTCAAACTTTTTAATCTTTTTTTCCTTGTATATGAGAATATTAAAAGAACACTGCCGCAGTCTATATATGTTCCACTCTGTTTATGAAAGGAGGCAGTTATAAAAAAAAACAGATCGGCTGCATAAAAAGAAGTCAGGTGGGCAAGTTTCTAGATACCTGAACACAAAGTACGGTACTTATTGACCAGTATGAGGCTACTCATGGTTTTAATGCCGTGTTATTAAATCCTTTCATAACCTTGAGACAGAGCATTGAGACTCCTGCTCAGTAACTGGCCAAAATAATTCTGTTCCTATGGGATCTTACAGAGGGATAAGAACATAGAAAACATAGAACATAGAAAAATACAGCACAGTACAGGCCCTTTGGCCCTCGATGTTGCGCCGACCAAAGTCTACCTAACCTACACTAGGCCAATAACCTCCATATGCTTATCCAATGCCCGCTTAAATGACCATAAAGAGGGAGAGTTCACCACTGCTACTGGCAGGGCATTCCATGAAATCACAACCCGCTGAGTAAAGAATCTACCCCTAACATCTGTCCTATACCTACCACCTCTTATTTAATGCTGTGTCCCCTAGTAACAGCTGACTCCATTAACAGAAAAAGGTTCTCAGTGTCTACCCTATCTAAACCCTAATCATTTTGTACACCTCTATCAAATCTCCCCTAAACCTTCTTTTCTCCAATAAGAACAGCCCCAAGTGCCTCAACCTTTCCTCATACGATCTTTCTACCATGCCAGGCAACATCCTGGTAAACCTCCTCTGCACTCATTCCAATGCCTCCACGTCCTTCCTATAGTATGGCGACCAAAACTGCACGCAATACTCAGCTGAGGCCGCACCAGAGTCTTATACAACTGCAACATGACCTCAGGACTCCGGAACTCAATTCCTCTACCAATGAAGCCCAGTACATCATATGCCTTCTTCACAGCACTATTTAGCTGGGTGGCAACTTTCAGAGATCTGTGTACATGGACACCAAGATCCCTCTGCTCATCCACACTACCAAGTAGCCTACCATTAGCCCAGTAATCCATCTTCTTGTTACTCCTACCAAAGTGAATGACTTCACACTTAGCTACATTGAACTCCATTTGCCACCTTTCTGCCCAGCTCTGCAACTTATCTATATCCCGCTGTAACCTGCCACATCCTTCTTCGCTGTCCACAACTCCACCGACTTTCGTGTCGTCCGCAAACTTGCTCACCCAGCTTTCAAGCCCCTCCTCTAGATCATTTATAATGATGACAAACAGCAATGGTCCCAAACAGACCCTTGTCGAACACCGCTAGTAACTGCACTCCAAGATGAACCTATTCCATCAACTACTACCCTCTGTCTCCTTCCAGCCAGCCAATTCCTAATCCAAACCTCTAATGCACCCTCAATGCCATACCTCCGTAGTTTTTGCATTACCCTACCATGGGATACCTTATCGAACGCCTTGCTAAAATCCATATACACCACATCTACTGCTTTATCCTCGTCCACCTCCTTAGTCACCTTCTCAACGAACTCAATAAGGTTCGTGAGGCACGACCTGCCCTTCACAAAACCATGCTGACTATCCTTGATCACATTATTCCTATCCAGATGTTCATAAATCCTATCCCTTACAATTCTCTCTAAGAGTTTGCCCACAACAGAAGTGAGACTCACTGGCCTATAGTTACTCGGGCTATCCCTACTCCCCTTCTTGAACAAGGGGACCACATTCGCTATCTCCAGTCCTCTGGCAGTATTCCCGTAGACAATTACGACATAAAAATCAAGGCCAATGGCTCTGCTATCTCCTCCCTAGCTTCCCAGAGGATCCTAGGAAAAATGCCATCAGGCCCAGGGGACTTATCTATTTTCATCCTTTCCAGTATTCCCCAGACCTCTTCCTACATACCTCAAGGCCATCCATTCTAATCACGTGTGATTCTATATTCACATCAGCAATAGTGTCCTGTTCCTGAGTGAATACTGATGAAAAGTATTGATTTAGTGTCTCTCCAATCTCCTCCGCCTCCACGCACAACTTCGCACTACTATCCTTGACTGGACCGATACCTACCCTAGTCATCCTTTTATTCCTGACATACCTATAGAAAGCCTTCGGGTTTTCCCTAATCCTACCAACTAAGGACTTTTCATGTCCCCTTCTCGCTGCTCTTAGCTTGCTCTTTAGATCCTTCCTGGCTACCTTATAACTCTCAATCGCCCCAACTGAACCTTCACGCCTCATCTTTTCATAGGCCGCCCTATTCCCTTTCACAAGGTATTCCAATTCCTTATTAAACCACGGCTCCCTCACAACACCCTTTACTCCCTGCCTGACTGGTACATACTTATCAAGGACACCCATTAGCTGTTCCTTGAACAATCTCCACATATCGTTTGTGTTCTTCCCTGAAGCCTATTTTTCCAATCCACGCATCCTAAGTCATGCCTCACCGCATCATAATTTCTCTGCCCCCAGCTATAACTCTTGCCCTGCAGTGCACACTTATCCCTCTCCATCACTAAAGTAAAAGTCACCGAGTTGTGGTCATTGTCCCGAAGTGCTCACCTACGTCCAAGTCTAACACCTGGCATGGTTCATTACCTAGAACCAAATCCAGTATAGCCTCACCTCTTGTTGGCCTGTCTACATATTGTGTCAGGAAACCCTCCTGCACACATTGGGCAAACACCGACCCATCTAACGAACTCGAGCTATAGCTTTCCAGTCAATATCTGGAAGTTAAAGTCCCCCATAACAACCACACTGCTACTTTAACTCTTCTCCTGAATCATCCTCGCAATACTTTTCTCTACTTCTCTCGAACTATTGAGAGGCCTGTAGAAAACTCCTAACAGGGTGACCTCAACTTTCCTATTTCTAACCTCAGCTCAAATTACCTCACATGGCAAGTCTTCCTCCATCGTCCTTTCCACCGATGTAATACTATCCTTGACAAGCAATGCCACACCACCCCCTCTTTTACCCCCATCTCTGACCCTGCTAAACATTTAAACCATGGAACCTGCAACAGCCATTCCTGCCCCTGTTCTACCCATGTCTCTGTAATAGCCACAACATCGAAGTCCCAGGTACCAACCCACGCTGCAAGTTCACCTACCTTATTTCTTATACTTCTGGCATTGAGGAGTATACACACTTCAAGCCAACTTTCTGTTTACAGGCACCTCCTTCGAGATCGATGCCTTGTTCCTAACCTCCCTACACTCAAGGTCCTGTACCATAAAGCTGCAGTCCAGGTTCCCATGATCTGCAGAGTTAGTTTAAACCCTCCCAAAGAGCACTAGCAACCACCCCCCAAGGATACTGGTGCCCCTCAGGTTCAGGTGTAGACCATCCTGTTTATAGAGGTCCCACCTTCACCAGAAAGAACCCAGTTGTCCAGAAACCGGAATCCCTCCCTCCCGCACCATCCCTGTAGCCACGCATTTAACTGTTCTCTCTCCCTATTCCTCGACTCTCTATCACGTGGCACGGGTAACAAACCAGAGACAACAACTCTGTTCGTTCTAGCTCTGAGGATAAGAGAAAGCCATTCAGCCCATATTAGTCTGTTGCTACTTGAAAAGGTGGAAAACTGGAATATTGGCACATTTTGCCAACAGAATCATTCAAAACAAAGGGATGTGTCACTACAGCTGTATGAGGTGCTACTGAGAGGGCACCTGGAGTACATTGTGTTCTCTGTGTTTCTGTAACTGAGAATGATTGGACCACCATTAGATACAGTTTACCAGCAGTGCGTAATCCACGGGTTGCTGTGTCATTTGATGTCTGGGGATCGTTACACAGGGACAGGAGGGTGCCATGAAGTCTCTTGAGTCTATTTCAGAGGGACAGGAGGAAGTCATTCAGCCTCTCCAGTCTATTACAGAGTGACAGGAGGAGCCAATTCAGCCTCTCGAACCTGTTCCAGAGGGGCAGGAAGTGTTTATTTAACTTTCAAATCTGTTACACATAAATATTAGTTTCAAACTAGTTGTGGAATAGTAACGACCTGATGTAAACATTAAATTCCTACTTTGAATAAGGTCAATTTTGAAAGTGTTAGGTGAGCCCTGTGAAAGGCTAATTAGGAAACCCTATTTGCAGGTAAAGGGATGGTTGGAAAATGCAAGGCGATTACAACTTGGTGTCAGTGAGATGGGCAAGGCTGGTGGGTGCAGGGAGTGCTGGATGGCTAGATATATTGATGCTCTGGTCAAGATAAGGAAGGAGGCATATGTCAGGTAAACAGAGCTGAGATCAAGTGAGTCCCGAGAGGGGTAAAAGGGTAGTAAGTGTATAGTCAATGGGGAACTCCAGCCAGAAAAATATGGACATGAGATTGCTTTAGAAATAGGGTTAACGAGGCATTGAAGCAACTCTACACGTCCTTTAATGGCAAAATATTAACTAGGGAGAGAATAGGGCACCTTACAGGTCAGTAAGGCTACCTATGTGCGAAACCATAGGAGATGGAAGGGTTACTAAACAAGTATTTCTCCTCAGTATTTAATGTAGAGGAGTTTACAACAGTGAGAGAAGGAAGAAATATATAGTGATATCTTGAATAGTATCTATATTACAAGGAGATATCGGACATTTTAAAACATACAAAGGTGAACAAATCCCTGGGACCTGATCAGTTGTATCCCAGAAGTTTGTGGGAAGCTCGGAAAGAGATTGCTCAAGTCTTTTGCTGATATATCTGTATTATTGATTTACACTGGTGAGGCGTCAAAAGACTGGAGGGCTGCTAACATAGTGTCATTATTTAAGAAAGTAAGGAAAATACAGCTAACTATAGATCAGTGAGCCTGACGTCAATGGTGACTAAATTGTTGGCGGTGGGGGGGGGGGTGTGGGGTGGAGTTGATGGAAAGGATGTATATGCATTTGGAAAGACAAGGACTGAAGAGGGCTTTGTACATTGGAGATCACGTCTCACTGACTGGGTGGAATTTGTTGAGGAAGTGAAGAAGATGATTGATGACGGCAGGACAGTGGATGTTGTCTTTATGCAATTCAGTAAGAAAACCAAAATGTTCTACATGGTAGACTAGTTATCAAGGTTAGACTGCCGGGAATCCTGGAGAGCTCGTCATTTAGGTCCAATTTGTTCTTGAATATTGGAGATAGGGCGTGACAGTGGACGTTTGTTCATTGAACTTGGGAGACCTGTGACTAGTGGCGTGCCACAAAGATGAATAATCTTTTGTTACTTATGCAAATCATTTGTACTTGAGTAAGTGAAGTATGGTCAGTAAGTTTGTAGATAATTCCAAATTTGGTGGTAACGTCGACAGTGAAGAATAATGTCTCAGAATTAATGAGACGTTGATTAGGTGAGCTGAGGAGTGGCAGATGGAGTTTATTTGAGATAAATGTGAGGTGTTGCATTTTGGCAAGAAATATCAGAGTAAGAAATATAGGTAGGGTCCTGTTGAAAGTCGCCAATCAAGGATAACTCCATAGAAATTATGGAATCCCTACAGTGAGGAAACAGGCTATTCTACCCATCGAGGCCACACCGACCCTCCCAACAGTATCCCAGGGACAAACCCCTACCCTATCCCTCTGAGCCTGCATTTCCCATGGCTAACCCACCTCGCCCACACATCCCAGGGTACCATGCACAATTTAGGATGGTCAATCTACCCTTACCTGTATATCTTTATACTGTCAGAGGAAAACATAGTACCCGGAGGAAACTCACACAGACACGGGGAGAATGTACACACACCACACAGTCAGTCATTCAGGGATGGAATTAAACCCAGATCGCTGTCCTGTGAGGCACCTTGTGGTGCAGGTTCTCAGTTCCTTGAAAGTGCCGTCACAGGTAGACAACATAGTGAAGAAGCCACTTGGTGATCTTCCCTTTATTGGTGTGTGCTTTGACTCTAAGCATTTGCATGACGTGTTGGATCTGTACAGGATATTTGGCCACTTTTGTAGTATTGCCTTTTATTCTGGTCTCCCTGCTGTCGGGGAGATGTTGTCAACCTTGAAAGGGTGCAGAAGAGATTTAAAAGAATGTTGCAGGTGTTGGAGGGTTACAGTTACAGGGAGAGTTTGAATAGACTGGGGCTATTTTCAAGTATTGAGCCTGAGGGGTGACGTTAAAGAGGTTTATAAAATCATGAGGGTCATAGATAAGGTAAACAGTCAATGTCTTTTCCCACGATAGACGAGTCCAAATATAGATAACAAAGGTTTAAGGTGAGAGGAGAAAGATTTAAAAAGGGACGCTAAAACAACATTTTCACACAGACACTTCTGTGTGTATGGATTGAACAGCCAAAAGAGGTAGTGGAGGCAGGTACAGTTACACCTTTTAAAAAGCATTTGGATGGATACACGCATGGGAAGTGTTTAGAGGGAGATGGGCCAACTGCTGGCAGGGGGAACGAGATTAATTTAGGATATTTGGTCTGTATGGATGACCAGACCGCAGGATCTTTTTCCGTGCTGTACATCTCTGAGAGTCTATTGACTCTTGAGTGTTTAACATGGGAACAGAAGGAGGTTATTCAGCTTCTGAATACTGTCAGTCAGCTTGTTTGCTCAATTACTGACAGTCAAATACAAAAATAAATCATTCAGATTTTGTTGGTGTTTTACTGAAACAGGAGAAGGGCTTTTACTCAAGAAAAGCGGTAAAGAACGTGAAGAGGCTTCAGTCCCTCAACTCCATTCCACAGAAGCAGCAGTTGAGCACAGAGCTATTGGAGCCTGTTATCTGGAGCAGGAGGAGGACATCTATTTTCACAAAACTTGGATTAGGCGACAGTCACTCAACTGCTCGAGACTGGGACACAGCAACAGAAGGCAGTCACTCAACTGCTCGAGATTGGGACACAGGAACACGACGCAGTCACTCAACTGCTCGGACTGCGACACAGGAACAGGAGGCAGTCACTCAACTGCTCGAGACTGGGACACAGGAACAGGAGGCAGTCACTCAACTGCTCGAGACTGGACACAGGAACAGGCAGGGAGACTCACTGCTCAGGGGGGAGATTCTACTGCTCGAGACAGGGACTCAGGAACAGGAGGGAGTACTCAACTGCTCGAGACTGGGACACAGGAACAGGAGGACTGCTCACTGGGACACAGGAACAGGAGGCAGTTATTCAACTGGTCGATACTGGGACACAGGAACAGGAGGCAGTTATTCACCTGGTCGAGACTGGGACACAGGAACAGAAGGCCATCACTCAACTGCTCGAGACTGGGACACAGGAACAGAAAGCAGTCATTCAACTCTCGAGACTGGGACACAGGGTCCAATCACAAGAATGAAAACAAATAATAAAGGTATTGCCAGATGTTTAGCTCTCTCACATTCGCAATCCAATTCACATAACCACTCCATCCATTATATGTTCACGATGGAGCACTGTGTAGATCCGGCTAGCGTACTGCTGAATGCAACCCAGCAATATCCAGAATGAAACTCTGTGCAGCCCACACCAATGCTCGATCTATAATCATGGGGTAAATGTCCAGCGTGGGGAGACCCGACTGTTGCATTGTTCGGTAACACTGTGTTAGATTGCAGCCCTATGTGGGGAAACTTGCAAACAATGCTGAAAGTGACAGGATGTGCAGCTCCCATCCATTTACAGCTCCATATCTCCACTGTGCCTTGACAAGGGGTGCCATGATGTGAAAATCACTGCGATGGAGAGATGTAAATGGAAACAGTTTAAATACCAATAGTACTGATGAAGGCCAGTATCACACCAGTATTTAAAGTTGAAATGACTGAGATAATATCCAATGAGGTTTTGTGAATGGTGCAAAGTGGTTAGAGGGGGATGGTAATGTTATAGTGGTTGCACTGTAAGCCTCCAAATCAACAATGGTAATTAGAGGAAGAAATATACAGGGAGACTGGGGAGACTTGCAGGAGTAACAGGATTGTTATAATAGGTGATTTCAATTTTCCGAACATAGACTGGGACTTCCAGATGGTTGAGAACTTAGATGGAACGTCATTCGTTAAGTGTGTTCAGGAAAGTTTCCACAATCAATATATAGAATAACCTACTCGGGAAGGGACAAATTCGACCTACTGTTGGGAAATAGGGCAGGATAGGTGAAGGAGATAAAGTGGAGGAGCATTTTGAGAAAAGTGATTAGAGTTGTATTGATTTTAAAATAGTTATGGGAGGGACAAAATTGGTCCACAGATTCAACTTCTAAATTGGGGCAAGGCGTATGTTGTTGGAATTAGACAGGGGATTGCAGGGGATGATTGGAGCTGTTTGTTTCGAGGTAAAAGGATTTCAGGCAAGTGGGATGGCTTTAAAAGTGAGAGAGCTCGAGTTCAAGGTTTCCATTTTCCTGTGAGGGTGAAGGCAAAGTGAGACTGGAAGAGAGAACCCTGGATGTCAAGAGATATTGAGGCTCTGACCAGAAAAAATGGAGGCGTGGCTCAGGTTCAGGCAGCTCGGATCAAAGGAATCCCTGGAGGTATACAGGGGATAGAGGAGTTTAGTGAAGAAGGAAATCAGCAAGGCGAAAGGGGGTATGGGATAGCCTTGGCTGAGAAATTTAGAGAGAATCCAAATTCAGTATAGTAAAGATAAAGAACAACTAGGGAGAGAATAGGATGCTTTAAAATCCAAAATAGGCATGCATGTGTAAAACCTCAAGAGATTGGTGAATTCCTCAATTTCCCCTCTGTGTTTACCATGAAGAAAGACATGAAGACCTGTGACCTTTAGGAGGTTAGTTGTCAAATCTTGGTACTGTCCATATCACAGTAGAATTGCTGTTGGATATATTAGAATGAACAAAGTCAGACAAATCTCTTGGTCCTGACCAGATACATCCAAGACCACTGCAAGAAGCGAGAGATAAAGCTTAAGCGCCAAGATCCCGGAAGACTGGGCAGCAGCAAACGTTGTGCCTTATTCAAGAATGGCTGCAAAGAAAAGCCAGGAAATATAGACCAGTAAGCTTCACACCTGTTTTCGCTAAACCACTTGACAAGCTTCTGAAAGATAAAATGTGCATGCATTTGGAAATACAAAGTTTGATTTGAAGCAGTCAGCTTCGTTTTGTGCGTGGCGGATCATGCCTTACGAAGTTTGTTAGAGATTTTTGAGGAAGTGACCAGGAACGTTGACGAGGGCACAGTGGTAGACATCTTCTATTTCGATTTCAGTAAGACCTTTCATAAGGATCCACATAGTAGGCCACTCTAGAAGATTATATCACATAGAATCCAAGGTGAACTGGCAAATTGGCGACACAATTGGCTTAACATTATGAAGCAAACGGCTATGGTGGAGTTATGCTTGTCGGACTGGAAGCCTGTGACAATTGGCGTGCCTCAGGGGTCGGTCCTGGGCCCATTGCTGTTTGTTATCTATATCAATGATTTGGATCAGAGTGCACAACGCAAGGTTAGTAAGTTTGCAGATGACACTAAAATTAGAGGCATCGTTCAGAGAGAGGAACATTATCAGAAATTGCAGCAATACCTTGACCAGCTGGGAAAGTGGGCTGAGAATTAGCAAATGGAGTTTAATATAGATAAGTGTGACGTCTTGCATTTTGGAAAGTCAAATCCAGGTAGGAGTTTAAGGATGAATGAGAGGGACTTAAGGAGTGTAGTGGAACAAAACGACGTTGGAGATCAGGTGCACGGTTATCTGAAATTTGGGTCACAGGTACACAGGACCATGAGGAAGGCTGTTGGCACACTGGCCTACATCAGGGCATTGAGTATAGAAGTTGGGACGTTATGTTGCAGTTGTACAGAATGTTGGTAAGGCTGCAGTTGGAGTATTGTGTACAGTTTTGTTCACCTTGCTCTAGAAAGGATATTATTGAACAAAAAATAATGTAGAAGGAATTTACAAGATGTTTCCTGGGCTAAAGGGTTGAGTTATAGGAAGAATTTGGACAGGTTAGAACTTATTTCTTTACAGAGTAGGAAACTGAGGTGGTTCTTATGGAAGTATAGATTTTATCAAATTATAAGATGCACGCCTGGGGTGAATACTTTTTTTTTGCAAGGTTGGGGAATCGAAGACGAGAGGACATCCGTTCATGTTTGGAGAGGAAAAATAAAACAGGAACTGGGGTCATCTTTTTTACACAGCGTGTGGTACGCATATGGACTGAGCTGCCAGGGGAAGTGATTGAAGTGGGTACAATAACAACATTGAAAAGGCATTTGGACAAATACACAGATAGGACAGGATTAGATGGATACAGAGCAAAGGCAGGGAAATGGCAGATTGGCAGATAAGGGGCAATTACAGCATGGTTTGTTGATGGAGCACGGCGGGCGTATCAGATGGGCTACTACAGAGGGAGAACATTCTCTTCCCAGAGGGAGCCACACCACTAAACCCACCAATCATGGTCTGAGTTCACCGCCCAGCTCAGTGCAGTATCTGAGGTCTGAAGAAATGTCCAGTAGTACAGGACAAATATCAATAACCTTCCCTGCTCTTTCAGGATAAGTGTCACCGTATTCTCTCTGCTCCCTCACACTCACTGTATATCTGTGATCGCACCTACCCCCGAAAAAGACTCATGGTCCCCCACTCTCATAACTGCATGCAACGCTTACTCTCTCTCGCTCTCTATCTCTCACCTTTGCAGAACATCCCACACAATCATGGAATATGGTCTTCTCAGCTCCATGTTACGGGATCTTTGAGTCATTCAACTCCCGAGGTTCCTGTCATTGGCCAAACAGCACTCAGACACTTTTACCCCTTTTTTTCAAGCGCCTGTTTGAGGGCATTTCCCATGGGGATGGACACTCCTAACAATATATTCCATCATCTTTATACTTTCATGCAATGGTCAGCTTAACCCAGACCAAACAAAAATCTACACTTATTTTATGGTT
The DNA here is from genome assembly GCF_020745735.1 of Hemiscyllium ocellatum. Taxonomy (NCBI): domain Eukaryota; kingdom Metazoa; phylum Chordata; class Chondrichthyes; order Orectolobiformes; family Hemiscylliidae; genus Hemiscyllium; species Hemiscyllium ocellatum. The sequence continues at coordinate 546,591 of NW_026868361.1, forward strand.
ATAGATATCCAATCACACTTAATAATTCTGGTTATTTCACTTGACTCACCTTAATGATATTAAAACAAAGACAGCTTCTAAACACGTCTTGTTATAAAATACAATTTCGAGCAGAGACCGTTTTTACCCTCAGCCGCCATCTTGACCGTTACCTGAATTGTACCACTTTACTTGTTATGAATGTTTCTTTTACCCTTTGTCTGAGACTGTTTCTGTCTGTATAAGTTACACAGTTCTCCCATTCAGTTGGACAGACGGCTGGTTTGTGATACAGAGGGAGGCCAACAGTGCAGGCTCGGTTCCCCACACCTACAGAGGTTACCATGAAAGGGACGCTCTCTCAACCTCACCCCATCACCCGAGGTATGGTGATCCTCAGGAGAAACCAACATGAGTGGTCTCTCTAATGAGAGTACTTTGTGACTCTATTCTATCAATGTTAGCATTTTAATTTTCAAAAATATTTTATTGAAAAAGAGATTTTTAATATTATAATAAATCAATAACAACACAACTCAAATAACTGAAAAAATACATCCAGTTGCATGTACATACAAAACAAGTTAAAACACTACACAGACAGAAGAAAAACAAAACTAAACAATAAATAATGAATAAACAATACAGCTCAGCACAACAAAACGATAGCTCTCGTTCATTAAGAGCATTAACTGATACATTTTTTATGTTCATGGTTCTTCATCGATGGATATTAGATTCATTAGACAATAGCATCATGGTTATATAAAAACCCTTCTTGGAGTGGCCGATAACCCTGTATTGCCGTAATCCAAAAAGGGCTGCCATGTCTCATATAAATCTTTGTTTTTTGGTGCACCATACCAGTGGAAACTCGAAAGGGATATTCTCCATGAAGAGCTGACGACGACCCAACAGACTATATTTCCTAGCATGGAAAGTACGGAAAGTAAGGATATATTTATTTTTCCCCATGTTTATCTGTGGAAACTACCCTGGGCAGAACCAGGAAAACAGAAACCAGGTCCATCTCCAATTCAGTCCTCAATACCCACTCTATCACACCTACCACAGTGCTCAAATATAGATGAAGCCTGCAACAGGACCACAAGCAATGAGTAAGAGTGCCTGTAGTCATTCAGCATTTAGGACATGAAGGTAATCCCACTTTGCATTTTGAGAGACAATTTGGGGTCAGATAGACCCTATGAAGAATTTTCAACTGCATGGAATGGGTCCTACTACAGATCAAAATCCTTTGAGCATTTTCACAAATATCCTCCCATGTCTCCGAAGTATTCTGAACTCTCTCTCGCAGGCATCACAAAGCTGCAGAGTCTTGTCTGAGGGGACACTCTCCAACTAATGATAGAGGGTACTGACAGAGAGTGTATTCTGAGCAATAGGCACCCTCTTCCCTCCATCGGATCTGTAAGAGTCTGTTAAAAATCTGCTTTTTTAAAAATCAAATCTCTGATCTTGAAAAAAAATACAGAAGAGGTCTCTACTAGGTAGTCCATACGTACGAGTTATTTGATCAAATGATATCATTATTTCTCCATCAAATAACACGTGGTGACTCAGTGGTTAGCGCTGCTGCCTCACAGCACCAGGGTCCCAGCTTTGGTTCTGGTCTTGGGTGACTGGCTGCGTGGAGTTAACATTCTCGCCATGTCTGTGTGGGTTTCCTCCCACAGTCCAAAGATGTGCAGGTTAAATGAATTAACCATTGATAAATCACCAATAGTGTTCAGGGATGTGTAGGTTTGGGCGTTCGTCAGGGTAAATACAGGCTGGTAGGGAAATGGGTCTGGGTGGGTTACTCTTCAGAGGGTCGAAGTGGACTTGCTGGTCCCCAGGGCTTGTATCCACACTGTAGGGATTCTACGAATTCTAAATCACTCAAGCAAGGTCCACCCCTTGCTGCCCACAGTTTAAACCTGGAATCTATTATCCCAGGATGACAACCCGTTATACGAATTATAGGGGTAAGAAACATGGTTTTGGCTGTATTGCCCTCAATCTGATGCATTGTCATTCATGCTTTAACAGTATTGATAATTATTGGGTTATGACAATACTTCTTAAATGTTGTCACTTTAGCTAAGAAAAACAGACTAATCAGGGTTCACTTTGCCTGAGAGGTTTCAATATCTCACAGTATTAACGCCGAGTCCTCAGCGTCCCAGGCAATAACATGGGATAAAAAATATCTTAATTGATAGCTTTTATCTGGGCGATCTACTCCCCACAATCTGTGGGGTAGTTGCAATCTGGTTAGCTTGATAAAAAGTCGCTTATGGTGCCAAATAAAATAGATAAACCAGCCATAAAGTCTCTTAAATATCTGTCTGGGAAACATCAAAGGAAGCATTCACAAGCGGTATAGCAAATAAGGAAGGACATTCATTTTAAGAACAGCTTTCCGACCTAGCTAGGATATTGGATTTGCCTCCCATCTTTGAAGGTCTTGTTTAATTTTGTTAAACAAATCGACATAGTTCACGTTAAATAAAAGACGGATGTAATGAATATACCGAAATAGGGTCCTTCCCCACCCTACGCCTCCCCCCACGTGACCATTTAAAAGGAAACCAGGATTTGCCCTCAACATCAGGTATTTCCCCAATATCTCCCATAGGCATGGCCTCCAACTTTGTAAAATTAATCTTAAAGCCCGAAAAAGTGACAAGTGAATTAATGCATTGCATCACGTGAGCTACCGAAATTGCGGGATTTGACAAAAACATAAGACCATCTGCATACAACATAATCTTATGTGACTTCTATCCCACTTCTGGGGCAGGTATGTTGGGATAATATTCCTAATTGCGCAGGATGCCACCGAATCTAGGATTGTTGCAGGGATGGGGAAGAGATCAACCCTCGAGTGCAATTTCTGCGGGTTAAAGAAGAAAATAAAATCCCTACTTGTGAGGCAGATTTGCCTCCAGACATCCACCAGCTCTAGTTCTGCACACAAATCCACTAATTGCTTACATTATAACGAGGATGTTGGGGGACCTTTGGATATTCTGTCCACAGTAGTGCCATAAGACAGTCGAAATTTCCTTCTACAATAATGTGCCACGATGCAAGATAACTTAATTTGGGAAAGGCATCTTCCAGGAGCTTGAGAGGGTGCACCGGGTGGCAATAAACATTCAAATTAATTCCCATAGTTCAAGGCTTTGAGGATTACGATCCTTCCATGGGTTTTTCATATAATCTAGCAATTTAAATGGAATATTCTTCCTATCCATTATGATTTTCCCCCACTCTTAGTATTAAAACATGAGAAATAAACCCGATCAAACCCTCCCTGCTGTAACGTCAAACGTTCCTTGTAATCAAGGTGCATCTCCTGCAATAGAACAACATTCACTCTCTCTTTTGTAAGACGATAAAGTACATTTTCCCTCTTGAATGGCAAATGGCTCCCCTTAATGTTCCAGGTACACCGTTTAAGCACATCATTATCCATAACATACTGGAGCAACATTTGAACTCGAGAGAATTTCATATCGAATTACACATCGCTAAGCATTGATGACAAAAGACTCATCGAGCTTAAATCTGTACAAACTAAAACTACTGCAACTAACAAGCTCTCAAAACTTTGCAAAGCTAAAAACATTAAAAAAAATGAAACAAAATCCAAAGTACCAATGACACTTGATAGAGTTTTCTCAACTCCCTCCCCCCCCCACCCGCCCAATGGGGATGCTTACATATCACAAAACTTTATCTTCTGCCCGCTTCCAATATGGCATCCAGGGCAATTAATAACAATTAATAGGTGGGCACTTAGTCATCACAACTACATTTGTAACTCGCTCCAGCTTGAGCCACACCCAGACATAAGCAAAGAATGAGAAAAAGTGTAGTAATAGTATGGAGAAGTTAAAAGTGAGTATTCTACCAATCCCCGACTATAATTTAACACTGGTTAATAGTAGAAAAATCCAACAAAATTTCTTTAAGAGAGAAACATGATTATCTCAACATCCAATACTTTAAAATGTCCAAAGTTTTTGCTTTCTCTGGAGAGTCAGACAAGTTCATTAATCCATTCAAAGCAATACGAAGCCCCATAACCGTAAGGAATACTGAATCCTGAATTCCATTACTCTTCTCTTGACGTCATCACAATATTTTATTTCTGTATCACCACCGCTGAAAAGTCCAAAAACATAATCCTGGAGCTCTCATGAAATAGCCATTCGAATATACATTGAGCTTCCATCGGTCTCCCATCAGTTTTGAATTATATTCCTGGATGTTCTACTCCGGGCTCAAAACCACTTTCTTGCCACTATTGTACTCCCTCCACAATCTCGGGTCAGGAATTCCAGACCTTACTCCATTCTGAGAAAACTACCTGGCAAAAAGATTGAAATCGTTACTCCTTTTCGGTACTAGATACAAAGGCAACAACTGCCCAGGAATGGAAAAAACTTCTCAATATCTTTTCTCAAGCCCTTTCTTTGTCTTGTATATTTCAGCAGTTTCAATTCTCATTCATTTAACCCACAATGAATTATCACTCACGATTAACAGGTTCTCTAACTCAAACTTACAAACCCAGGAAGTGGATCAAATGTACCAACTAGTATACTTATTGTCATTTTAAAGCTATCTTATGTGGAACAAGGAATCCTCCAATCCCTTTGTACTGCTCCTTGTTTGGGAGTCCTCTCCTTCCATGTAAGCCTGCATTTCCCATGACTAACCTACCATCCACAAACCGGATGTATATTGCACACAATCCTTCTTTGGCTGTAATATAGATTGGAATGTGACCATCGGACTCATGTGTGGTACCCAGCAGATAAAATTTTCATAAAATCCATGGTGATGGGATTTCAGTGCTAACACAATCACCATCACATGTTAATCACATCACCGTCATGCCTGACGTTCTTCTGGCTTGAGTAAGATCATTTATTTGGCCATACCCTGTGGTTACATTTGGAAAATTCTTGTCTACAGATTCCTCCCACAAAAAATTGCTTGTACATCTCAGGCAGCTGAAAAAAAATTCACATGATCTTACAGGGCAAAATTAATTCCCTTTCAGAAACTTTATTGACTGAGTGTGGTTTCCTGATTGCCATGCTGGCCAGGTTTTCCACACTAGACTAGGCCCATTTGATTTCATTTGGCCCATAGCCTGTATTTTGATTCCTTGTTTCATCCAAATGAGTTTCAAACGTTGAGCTGTCATGGATCTATAGCTTCGTCTGGCAGCTCATTCCATTTCCATACAGATCCATTAAAACATTGACCCTGAGTCCCTTGTAAATGTTCCCCCTTTCATGTTAAACATATCCATCATCTACGATCTCCCATCCTGAGTAAGAACTTTTATTTGGATATTCACCCAATCCATACCTCTCATGATTTCATAAACTTCTGGAATGTCAGCCCCACAACCTCCATCTGACACTAACTTCAAGAACATACATTTAAAGATAAGTACTGCAAATTTGAAACAATGTTAAACATGGCAGTAAAATAATATTCAGCCCAAACTTCATACTGTTATTTGTCTTTATCCATATTACAATACTGAAGCAGCATGAAACACTTACGAGTGCCAATAAGACGTCAAGCACCTGAATTTCTTTGTCTAAAGGAGGTGATGATCTCGGCAATGAAAACGTATCTATGGCCAGATCTAAAAAATACCATATAGTCAACATTCTCCCTCCTGGTCTCCTATGACTTTGTGTGCTTGTGTCTTATTATCTCACACTCAATCGAGAAAACCCACTTCTCCCAGTCACATCTTAATTTAAACCCGTTTAACATAAACTTCTTTTATCTTATGAACACCCTATTTTCCCTGTCACCCATTCCCTATCTCTGGCTATGGATTAAAAGCACATTTTCCAATCATTTTCAAATCTGAAGAAGTGTCACACTAGACTTGAAACACTAATTCTGTTTTCTGTCTCTCTGCAGATGCTGACAGACCTGCTGTGTTTATCCAGAAATGAATAGGGGCACAGAACAAATTTTCAATTAAACAAATAACGATTGATACTGGAAATAAAGTACCAAAAATTGCTGGAGAAACAGGGAGCTTTGTAGAAGGTTCACGGGACCTGCAAGTTTATATCTGTATTCACTCCAAAAAATGCTGCAACATCTTCAGCAACTTCTTCAGCAATTTCTGTTTTTGAACAACTTCCAACGACATATGTTAAAGATGCCCAAACATTCTGTCCAACATGGAGCGCCGTACACTGGGAAGTGAACGATAATGCATAAATTCCTTGACTCTGAAACTGCATAAGGCTGGCATCACTGACACTGCAGAGCTCTGAGTCATCGTCAGGGAGAAAAACAGAAGGAAACACATTCACTTCAAATACTGAAGATGGCATTACTGAAAGGAAAAGATTCAGATTATTACCTTATATTGATTGAGTTAAACTAACAAATTGGAGGCATGACACCAAGGAAAGAATTTCAGCAGAATGAGAATATGAAAATGGAAGGGTTGCCGCATCAGAAACCAGAGTAGGTCAGTGAATACAGGGCTGTTGGGTGAATGCATCGGTGTGAACTGAAGGACAGTCAGTGGAATTCAATTGTATATATTGCAGCTTAAACTGGGTTATCATCTGATGCTGTAGAAACAGAATTGTATTCAATGACAATCTGGAACCTTTCGCTCAGGGTAATCTCTCAGTCCACCATTACTATCAAGCCGATCTATGGTTCAGTGCTGAGTGTGGTGAACATGCCAGGGTCAGTACCATCTGTACCTTTACCTGATGACAACCCATTAAAACCACCGCAATTGTCTGGTTACATTCGAAACAGCTGAACTAACATCTGGTACAGAGGCAGAAATGATCCAACCACTAACAAATCTGATCTAGCTCTGTCATCCTGCCAAATCCAAGCATAAATGTCGATGGACCATTAAACAACTTATGGAGGAGAAGGCGCCACAGATATTCCCATCCTAAGTAATGGAACAGTCATGTATATCAGTGTAAAAGTCAAGTATGTGGTGTCTGCACTATCCTCAGTTAGACATGTTGAGTGAATGATCCAACTCACCCTATCATGATGCCCACAGAATCACAGATGAAAGTCTTCAACCAATTCGATTCGCTGTAGAAGAAACAGCTGAACACAGTAGATACGACAAAGGCAATGGGCCCTGAACCCATTCCTGCAATAGAACTGAAGACTTGTGCTGCACAACAAGCCGTGTCCCTGGGGAAGCTGTTTCATTCGAGCTCCAACTCTGACATCTCCCTGGCAATGTGGAAACTTACTCAGCTATGTTCAGTTTTCTAAGAGAGGTATAAATACAATCTGACCAATTAGCACCCCATCAGTCCCATCACAACAGTCAAATTGGTGGGAGTTCTTTTTTTTTAACAGAGTTGTCAAGCAGCTCAGAAATAATCAGCTCAGTGTGGTTTCTGATAGGTCTCCATGCGGAGATGGTGCTGTCGTGGAATTGTCATTGGATTACTAATACAGACCAGGCTAATGCTTGGGCAGCTGGTGGCAGCTGGTGGAATAATAAAAACAATTATTAACATTTTGAGATCTAAAATCAGGTGTCAGTAACAGTGATCTTGTGACCAATGTTGATTGTAAACATCTATCTCCTTCCCCAATGTACTTTCAGGAAGTGAGTCTCCCGTGCTTTCCTGGTCTGGCCTAAAAGTGACTCCAGACACACAGACATTTGATACACTCTTCAATGGTCTCTGAAACAGCCAAGCAAAACACTCTATTTATCAACTGGTCCGAGCTCTTCAACGATATACCCGGAGAGAACACCCGGCCCCAACCTTGGTGTCGGAAAAGGGAACGAGGAACATAGTCCTGTTAACCATGCAGAGACCTCCTTCCTAACATCTGACGGTTTGTGACAACATTTACAAAGCTTTCCCACAGACTGCACAGTATCGTCAGGAAATGAGTATGTCACACAACACATTGAGCTTTCCCTGTGCTAGTTAATGACCGAACATCTCCTGAATGCAGTTTTACCCATACAATATTTGTATGCCTTAATATGTTTAAACATTGTGAAATATAAAATAAGAACTTCGGTAGTCCCTTCAGCCCATCAATTTTGCTCCTCCATTCAATATACATGCAGTTCTCAGATAACACGTGTCGACTAAATACAATTTGGCTGCAATGTGACTCGTGAACCTTTTTCCATAGAGCGAACTCCCGTTCACTGTGATGCAATTCCTTGCCAGGAACCAGCTGAACAACAAAACCCAGCCTCAGGATCCTCTGTCTGCAAAATATACAATCAATGTGTTCAGCTAAAACAGGAAAGCAATCCGCTCTGGAAGCCTTGAATCTGAGCCTGAAACCGGGAATTGTAGTCTTCATTTACAAAGAACTTTATTTCAAACTGTGGGGAGAATCTTGAGGAGAACTGGAATTTCCCCATCAGCATCACGTGGACAGTCAGCCCCACGCACTTTCTGGAGAAGAATGTGGTGACAGGTACACTGATGTGGTCAGTGATTGTAGTTTGAAAGTGTTACATTTGGAAGACAGTTTCATTACAATATGTGATTTAATATGTATTTAGACTGTGCTCGTGTGTGCTAGACTAAACTTAATTTTTGGTTTTGCTGATACATTTGGGGGTTTGTACCTTATCCTCTTTTTCCCATAGACCCCATTATTAATATTGCACGATTTTCTACAACACGGTGGTGCACAGGAACAAAGCTACTGCATTATTGGAGAACAAAATGGACTGATAGCTGATCTACCTTCACACGATACTCCTGCTCTCTCCCTATCCCTATAATTTCCAGAAATCCTTATTTATATTCAGTGCCTTGGTTTCCACAGCCTGATCTGGGAAAGAGTATCCCTGGTTCGCCAGTCTCTGAGTGCAGACATTTATTCTCATCTCAATGCAAAGTGGCCTGTCTGTACCTAATACTGTGGCCCCTTGTTTTAGACGCCCGAGCCAGGGACATTACCACCCCTGCTTCCAATCTGTTTCGCCCTATCAGAGTTTTATATATTTCACTGTGATCACCACTCATTTTCCTAAACGGCATGGAATACAAGCCCAGTCGCCCCAAACTCTGCTCCCACAACAAGCCTGTTTTCCCAAAGATCAGTCTGCTCATCCTTCACTACTCTCCATCAATTTCAGGTTTGTTTTTTACTGGGTAAGGAGACCAAAGCTGCACACAATACAGATGGGGTCTCACTAAGGCCCGATACAGCTGCAGTAAGATACTCTTACTCCTGTACTCAATTCCCCTGAAATGAAGGTGAATACACCATTTATCTGCCTACCTGCTTTCTGCTCCTGCAATATTGTTTTCAGTGACTGGTGTACAAGGAGGTCCAGGTTAATTTTAATGTTACAGTTCCCCACTTGCTGGGTCTATATACACTGGTCAGCGTGCCAATGCCATTCCCAGGATTGACTTCTGGCTTCAGAACTCACTGCCCTCCATGTACCTAGAGGGCTGCGCAGAAATAAACAAAAATGCAGCTTAAGTTCCTTTTAGAGCAACACGATTCAACCACGCCCATTTCAAATGAGAGGCTGCCATTTTATTGTTCCCATCAACGTGCACAGCATGTCATCTCTCCCATTGGTCTCCATCTGCCACGTATTTTCCCAGTAATTTCATTTGTCTCAATTACTTTGGAGCTTTTTTACATCCCCTCACCCACTCACATGCTGACTTCGTTCTACTTCCTAGTTGCTAATTTCAGTATATTCTCTTTTTATCACCAGACTAAATATCCCTAGTATTGCGAGGAAGTTTTCTTTTTTGTTTTGTTTTCCACTGTGGAGGCATAACTGAAGCATTTGCTCCATGGTTCTCCTATTTCCCGGCCCTCAAGAATCGGGTATCAAACTGCAAGAAAGCTGCACATTTATTTCTCTTCATTTTACCATTGGCATATTTTCAGAAAATATTACAAGTTCTGTCTTATGAACTTTGTTAATATATTCTTCAAAACCTATCAATTCCTATTTTAAGGTGCCCTGTGATTGGCCTTCCACAGCCATACAATCACAGATGAATTTTAAGGCATTTCAAGAGCATAACCGTGCATTTTCTAATGGTTTTGAGTTTACAATGACAACTCCCCTCTCAAGAATTGTATTTCAGACACCAACACACTCTGGGTGAAAAGCAATCCTCAATTCCTCACTAAACCGCAAACCCTTCACTTTATAAGTGTGGCATTTTGACTAAAAGGAACGGCTGCTGTCCATCCGCCTTGGCTATGCTCCTCGTAATCCTATCATTCTGAATCACGTCACCCTCAGCCTCCTCTCCTCCAATCTAAACAACCAAAGCTTATCCAGCTTCTTTCCATATCTGATATGCCCCATCCCAGGGAACATCCTGGTGAGTCTCCTCTGCACCCCCTCCAGTACAATCACATTCTTCTTGTAATGTGGTTTCCAGAACTACACACAGTATTCCATTTCGGCCTCACCAAAGTTCCGCATAGCTCTTAAGTTCCTCAATGAATCAAGGTTATGTTTACAGTCCCCTATGCTTTGCCACATTGTGTATTAACCTGTCCATCACATTCACGGATGTGTGTAGAAGCACCCTCTGGCCTTCCTAGTATGTTGCCATTCATTGAGTCCTCCCCTGTCTGGTTCCTTCTTCCACAGTATACCACCTCATATTTATCAGGATTACATTTCATCTGCCATTGATCTTCCCAGCTGACCATTCCATCTGTATCTTCCCATAACTTAAGGCCTTCCTCCTCAGTGCCAACTAACCGGCCAATCTGCGTATTAAACACAAACTTACTTATCACACTCCCCACCCCTCGTCCATATTCACAGCTACATCATTTATGAGTACCACAAATATTAAAGTTGAAAATCACACAACATCAGGTTAGAGTCCAATAGGTTGTTCAAAAGCACTAGCTTTCGAAGCGCTACTTCTTCATCAGGTGATTGTGCGCTTTGATGAAGAAGCAGCACTGCGAAAGCTAGTGCCACTGAATAAACCTGCTGGACTATAATCTGGTGTTATGCGATTTTTAGCATTGTCCATCTAGCCAAACCCCAGCATTTCCGAATCACAAATAATAAGGGACACAGCACTGATCCCTGTGGTATACCACTGGACACTGGCCTTCAGTCACACAAGCAGCCGTCTACCACCACCTTCTGTCTCCTACAACTAAAGTTCATTTGGATGCAACTTGGCAAGTCACTAATGAGTCCGACCTGTTCCCTGGTTATTCTGATTCTGCTGGACACACTTGTAGAATATCTTGAAATTCTCCCTAACTTGACCTGCCAGCAGATATCCATGCCCCTGTATTAGTTCGTCCCCTACACGTGCAGAATTTCCTCCTTATTGCAGAGTTAAATGGTCGTGCTTTATCCTGCCATTAATTCACTTGAATGTGGATTAGACAGCCGGAGAAACACCCTGTTAATTTCCAACTTGTCATATATTTTGTGAATTTTATAAATTTCACAGTGACCCACCTCTTATTCTTTGAAACTCTGGAGAACACAGGCCGAGTTTCCTCATCACGTAATCTCTCCAACTGAGGGATTAATCTGGAGAATGTCCATTGAACTTCCTCTGTGGTCAGTATATTCTTTCTTAGATTTGGTCACCAAAACATTACTCAATATTCCAGGTACAGTACTCACCAAGACGCTGTTAAACTGATTCAACATGTCTTTACATCTGTATTCTGACTCTTAGAGCAAGGCAATCCAAACTTTAACTTACCACTTGCATATATTCCTCCTAAGACGCTTCACATTCATTGCATTTACGAACTCATTGTATGAGTTCTTATAGAAACCTTCTGATAATCTAAAATATGTCAATCCTACTGGTTCCCCATTATCTATGCTGTAAGAATCAACTTCAAACAATTCAAAAGCTTGTCAAGTATGATTTCCCTTTCAGAAATTCATACTGATTCTCTCCAATGTTGCTGTTAATTTCTAAATAACGAATATCACATCCTATATAATAGATTCCAACAGTTTCCCACAAATGTCAAGTTAATTGTTCTGCAGTTCTCCACACATCTCTTCTTCCCTTTGTAGATGCTAGAATCCCTATTGTTCATCTATAATGCTTGGATCAATTTACTAATGTCCATTTAGCTACATTGGCTTCCAGACTATGGAGAATGCACTGGAAAATAGAACACAGTCATCGATAGTGCAATTAATACTTCTATTAGTGGTTTATTTCTGAAGATTTTGGTATGAAGTACATCTGGTTTGTCAAGGTTAGCAATGCTCAATCCAGCTGCATTTTCAAGTAAAGCCTTGTTAGTGATATAACTTGACTTTATGTTTTTCGAGCCACAAGTCCGAGATGATCACTTCGTATTTCTGGGTGATTTTCTGGATCTTCCTCCATGAAGACAGATGCAAAAGTAACTGGCTATTTGCTTGGTCATTTCCCAGTTATCCATAATAAACTCATCTCTCCAGATTGCAGATTTCCACATTTGACTTTTTTTCCTTTGAAATATAGATCATAGATTTATGCAGTCTTTGTGTTCCTGCTTGTTTGCATGCATGTTTGATTTTTGATTTCCTTAACAGTTTCATGGATCGTAAATTTCTGAGAATTCTCAGGATTCCACAATGTCTGTAATTCTTCTGAAGTCACTTCCTGTGATTAATATAATCTTTATTTTTTATGCCAATCTTTGTTAACGAACTTTCTCACTCATGGGTGTTTTACCTGAAATAAATAGACTTACTTTTCAGACTTTGTAGTATTTCTATAAATCTCCTGGTTCTGAGCAGATATATTCAGGAACACTGCAGGAGGACAGGAAAGAAATAGCGGGGGCCCTGGTTGATAATTTTGCATCATCGGTAGCCAACGGGTGAGGTCCTGGAGGGTAGTGAGTGCTATGCCATTACTCAAAAAGGGCTACAAAGAAGAAACGGGGAACTATAGACCAGTAAACCTAAAATCTGTAGCAGGCAAGTTACTTGAGAAGATTCTGAGAGAGAAGATATACATGCATTTGAAAAGACTGGGCTTTGTGAATGGGGGATCATGGCTCACAAATTTGTTAGACTGCTTTGATGAAGTGACCAGCAACTTTGACAAGGGCATAGTTGTGTATATAGTCTATATGTATTTCAGTAAGGCCTTCAATAAGATTCCACATGGTACGCTGCTCTGGAAGATTAGATCAGATGGAATTGAGGGGGAGCTGGAAAATTAGGCCCAAAATTGGCAGAATCATAGGAAGAAGAGGGTAATCGTGGAAGGATGCTTGTCTGACTGGAGGCCTGTGATGAGTGGAATGCCTGAGGGGTCGGTGCTGGGACCATTATTATTTGTTTTAAGTATATATATATATATATATATATACATACACACACACACACACACACATACATTACACATATCTATGATTTAGATGAGAATGCACAGGCATGATTTGGAAGTTTCAAGGTGACACTAAAATAGGTGGTATCGTGGACAGTGAGGAAAGTTGTCAGAAATTTCTGAAATTATAGCAGTATCTTGATCAGGTGGGGAAGTGGGCCGAGAAATGGCAAATGGAGTGTAATACAGATAAGTGTAAGTTCTTGCATTTTAAAAAGTCAAATCAAGGTAGGAGTTTCATGGTGAATGGCAGGGCCTTAAAGGGGTGCAGTGGAGCAGAGAGACCTTGGAATTCAGGTGCACGATTCTCTGTAAGTGGAGTCCCAGGTCGACAAGGCAGTGAAAAAGGCATTTGGCACACTGTCCTCCATCATTTAGAGCATTGAGTATCAAAATTAGCGAGTTATGTAGCAATTATACAAGATGTTGGCGAGTCCATACTTGTAGCGTCATGTTCAGTTTTGTTCACTTTGCTCGAGGAAGGACTTTATTTAACTGGAAAGAGAGCAGAAGAAATTTACAAGGATTTTGCCAAGACCCAATGGTCTGAGTTACAGTGAGAGTTTGAACAAGCTAGGAGTTTGTACTTTAGAATGTATGAGGCTGAGGGGGATGTGATAGTAGTGTATAAGATCATGGGAGGCATGAAGAGAGTCGCTGCACTCAGTCTTTTTTTTCCCAGGATTGGGTAATCACGGACTGGGGGCATCAATTTAAGGTCAGAGGGGAAAGAGTAAAAGTGAACCTGAGGGACAATTTCTTTTACACACAGGGTGGTATGCATATGGGATGAGCTGCCAGCAGAAGTGGTTGAGGCGGGTGCATTCACAAAATTTAAAATACATTTGGACAAATACACGGATAGGAAAGGATTAGAAGGATACAGGAAAATGGGGTTAGCGTGAATGGACATTTTGTTCAGCATATCCCAGTTTGGGCCGAATGGCCTGTGCTGTAAGACTCTATGAGTATAACAACCATTGTTCTCCTACTGAATGTTATATTGTACTTTCCCAATTCACTGGAGCGAACTTGACCCTCTAGCCTCTGGGCTTCCATGATGTTGACCAGAATGTTCAAACATTCCATATTGTATGCAGATGCCGTGTAAAATACAACATATTAATGTCACTATTCCTCCAAAGCTGCTTCAGAGCAAGGTTAGTAATTAGTCCTTCCGACCACACAACACCAAATCCGAAATAATCTGCTCTCTCGTTTCGTTCACAACATACTCTTCAACCTACCTGATATACACTTATGGAATTTATTTTTCACAACATTAGCACTCACTTAGTTAACTCAGTTTCGATGCAACTTGACACCATCCATTATTACTGCAGAACCCACGAGTATTTTTTACCCATTCACAGGATGGGGGCTTCGCTGGATAATCAGCATTTACTGGCCATGCCAAACAGCAGTTAAGAGTCAACAGCGTTGCCTTTGGTCTGGAGTGACATGCAGGACAGACCAGGTAAGAATAGTCGTTTCTTTCCCTAAATGACATAGTGAACCAGATGAGTTTTTCCAACAATCAACAATGGATCCCTGATCATCATAAATCCTCGATTCCAGATACTTATTGAATTCAAATTCCACAATCTGTTATGATAGGATTTGAATCCGTGTCCCCAGAACATTACCTGGGTCTCTGGATTAAGAGCCCAGCGATAATATCAGTAAGTCGTAGCTTCCCTGTGCATATAGTTGCATATATAATTTCCAGACAGTATGATGTAAAGTATTTGCGTGACAGTTTTGTTTCAGATATATAATACATCAAGTTTGCTGCTCCTTGCTATTTGTAAGACCCACCCAAACTGATTCTGTGAATCTGGGGGACATGGCCTGTGTCGTTACTAGTGATAGACTTGGTTAAGGCATTCGGGGAGGCTCACCTCGATGCTAAGATGGTCTGAAGAAATGTCCAGCAATACAGGACAAGCATCAATATCCACCCCGCTCTGTCAGGATAAGTGTCACCGTATATTCTCACTGTTCCCTCACACTCACTGTATGGCTCTTATAGCACCTACCCTCGACAAAAGCTCACGCTCTATCTCCAAAAAAGGCTCAAGCACAACCACTCTCACTGTTGAATTCAGCACCTTCCCGCCCCCGCATTTTATGTCCCTGATGCAATAGCCCCGCACACTAATAACACTACATGGATACAACACTGTGGACAGACTCCCTCTGACCACCTCACAATGTCACATCTTACCTACCTCAGCACGAACATCAGGGTCATCCACTCCCACCCTCACTCATTCCCTCCCTTTCTCCTATTCCAGGAGAAACAGCCTGGAAGAGGACAGAAAAGGCCAAGTCGTGTGATGGAGTGCCAGATATCCGTTCCCTCATCCCCCTACCCTGACATGTGGGGAGGGTCTTGGAGAGAACCGAAGCGGACCAGGAGGCCTTGTGTGGAGATTCTGAAACATCCACGTCCCACCAACCGAATAAGGAGCAGTGTTCAGTAAAGAGCAATTCTCAGTTCAAACCTACTGTCAGTTCCAACCTCATCTCTATCACTCGCAGAAGAACAGATGCACAGAAATGCAGGCAGTGAAATACACAGATGTATTGGTAAATGCCCCAATATATTAACATGCAAAATGCGTGCAAGGAGATAAGCATGCACACATGGAGAAGCACACAAAGACATATACAGTCACACACAAATAGACACAAACACAGATAGAATTACACAGGCTGATACAAAGACAGACAGACATAGTCACACAAATACACTGATAACAAGCACATGGACACACACACACACACACACACACACACACACACACACACACACACATAAATACAGATTAAGACACAGACACGAGAGCCATTAAGACAAAAATAAGTACATTTTGATTTATAAGGGGATCAAGGATGCGAGGGAGAAGTTAGGGGAATGATGTTGAGGAACGTATTAGAAATGACTTCATGGCATATCAGACTCGATAGGCCAAATGGTCTAATTCTGCTCCTTTTTTTAATGCTCGTGTGGTGTTATGCTATCAGGTATTCTCTTCCTGAGACAGCAGCAGCAGCATATTTTATTGAAAGACTCAGTGGTAATATGGGAAAAGATTGGAGGGCAGAATGTTTAATGTCTATTCTTGGTTATTGTACCACTATATCCGAAAAGGGACAGTGATTTGATATGAGGTTAACACAGTTTTAAAATTATGGGGCCCACAATGAAAGAAGGATGTCCCTTTCCCGTTACTGTTGTGCTATCTGTGGTGTCCTCATCATCAGGGAGCAGTGAAGACTCGGTTATTGAAGATATTCAAGGCTGAGCTTGACTGATCTTTGCCGGACAGGAGAGTCAATGTTTATTGGGAACAGACCAGAGACAGATGGTCAGAACATTCGTATCAGCCATGGGCATTCTGAGTGTTGTCGCCAAATGGCCAACTGTTGCACCTATCCCATGTGTTGTTCCCTCAATCCATGCTCCCAGCCGTTACAGAGATATACTGCTAAACCTAACCCATGTGTTGTTCCCTCAATCCAGCCCTCGAGTCTGATACAGAGATATGCTGCTGCCCCTACACCTTGTGTTGTTCCATCATTCCACCTTCGATCCAGTTACAGAGATATACTGCTGCCCCCTGCACCATGAATTGTTCCCTCAATGCGATTACAGGGTAGAGGACCATCCCATTCAGCCAGACTGGATCGGTATAATGAGACGGGAGGAGACCATTCTGCTCCTCTCAGGAATTACGCAGGAATATAGAATGAAGTAATTCAGCTCGTTGAGTACATTACACAGCCCAGGAGGAGGTCATTCAACCCGCCTGAACTGCTGCACAGGAACAGGGATGCTGTCATTAACAGGAAATATAAAGTAGAGATATATGATTTTTTAAAACAAAATTGTAACAAGTTTTGCCTCAGAGATCACTATAGGGTCAGCAAAGATCAATAATCTACGTCAAATATCTGGATGAAGGTACTGAATGGATCAAAGCTGAACTACCTTGTACACCAAAATGATCATTCAATATATCTTCAAATGGAGATAGTGAATCTGCATTATGATGTAGACAGGAAGGTTAGTAGCATACCTTCAGCAGAAATAATATAATGTGAGTTATCTATTGCAGTCGGAAACAATTTAAATGGAGAGAGATTGCAGAACTCTGCGATGCAGATGTTTTTCATCTTCTTGGTACATGAATCATATGAAGTCTGTCGGCAGATGCAGCAAGTGATTTGGAAGGTAAGTGGAATGATGCTGTTTGTGGCAACGGGTATTGGGTTTAATCAGAAATGTTTCACTGTCTCTGTACAGGGCATTGCTGAAAGCACATCACATACACTGGGTGCAGTTTTGATCCTCTAAACTAAAAAAGGATACAATTCCTTTTAAATATGTTCGAAGATGCTTCCCTTTACTCATTCCTGAAATGAAGGCCTTTTGTTATCAAGGATTATCCGTTTAGATCTTAGATGAGAAATCTTATTGAACCACGAATTTCAGAGAAGTGCTTTGACTGGCTAAATATTTTCACTTGTTAAGGAGACTAAAGCTAAATAATATTTTTTTGAATGAGATGCATTGGTATTAACACAAATATTATGAAAGTATCAAGTTATTTTTAAAAATTATGCAGACACATGTAAACATGTCATCAAATTATAAAGAGTACACTTTTTTTTTCATTTGCTAATGAAAGGCACTGTGCACAACAACAGCAATGATGCTGCATACAACATGCAGTCAATTATCATCCATCCAGAGAATGTACATGGAGAGTGTGCATGTTCCAGTTTGGTGTTCAGTTGACATTATTGTTTATTCCCACACAGAGACGGAGAAAAATACTACATGGCTCAGAAGGATCAGTCAATCGGTCTCTCTCTCTTACTTTGTTCTGCCTTAAAACAAGGTGTGAGAGCAGAAAATTGACGAGTCATATTTACCACTCGTGGAGGATTCCTGATGAGGATTCATAGGAATCTCTGCACAAGACGAAGCAAAGGGAATTCAGCCAAATCGAACGGTTCCGGGAATAAACCCGCATTCCCAGACACTTGAGTGAGCAGAATAATTTCAAAGGCAGAACAACTTTTGGGACACTCTAACATTTCACCATTTGTTCAGAGTTCAATTTTCTGTGTCTCAGATTGTTTTAGAAAATTACCCAGTCTCAGACTTATATCATTGGACACAGCACTCAACTGGTTACATTTAAAATTTGCTTTCACCAATAGAGGAGTGGGAAAATACATGAGTGACCCTCCAATATTGGTCAGAACACGAACAAGAGATTTTCAAAGTGTTGGTACGATGCGAATTCCCTTCCCCAGAAGTTTGTGATGACTGGATATTTCCATTTGTTCAAAATTGTCTGTGTTAAACATTTGACAGACAAATGAATGTAGGAAAATGGTGAACTGACAGAAAAGTGCTGCTGAGACCTTAATCAGATCATAGTGCGTGGTAGAGCATTGATAAAGTGTCTGCTGAACTACTCTTGCTCCATAGTCCCGTGTTACTATGTTGCTTTCAGCCTCTCACAGCACCTGCAAGGTGCAGAAAGGGACCACTTGCTCCAAATACCTGATCTCATTTAATCCCTCACAATTGTCACACACAGATTAGTACAGAATGGAAAATGTTATTTGGAAATCCAGGCTGGGTTTGAAAGATGTCTCGGGTCTCTTTATAGAGTGTTTCCTCTCTGCAACTTGTGTTTCATTTGTTGCTCTTGGTCTAGACCAAGATTCATTGTGAATAAAGCCCCATAACTCACTCAGAGATGACTCAAAATGATTTGCTCTCTCTGATTGCAACGTTCAATAACAGAACGTCCAGGAAAATTGCAACCATTTACTTTGAAATTACAGAAAATGAAAACATAAGGAACATGAATGGTTAATTTGGGCGGTCCAGCCATTGTATACGATCATGGCTGATCTACTGTTAGCATTAACTCCTCTTAATGCCAAGTTCTTCACACCCCTCAGCTACCTGACAGGTCAAAATCCATAGACCTCCTCTTTAAATACGTTCGCTGATGTAACTCCCCTAACTCTCTAGGCCAGATAATTCCTGATTTTGATTACGCTCTGTGAATAGAAAACGCTCTCTACACATACACTGTCACCTCTTGAAATGAAAAGGAGGTGACCACAGGGGCTCAGGGAAGAGTGATATCAAGGCAGTATTTGACTGAGGATGTCATCAGGATCATCTACTTATTTGAGCTTAATTGAAATCAGGTCTAACCTCCCCACTGGTTGGGGTCTTTCAGAGCACAAAGGAAGATGTTTGTAGTCGGTGACCGGCAATCCTCTCAGTCCCGAGACATCTCTTCACAAGATCCTTAGATTAACTTCCACAGCACAAACATCTTCAGCTCCTTCGTCAACAACTGCGTGCTCCCACCCTCGTGCCCGCATCCATCATAAGATCAGAAGCGGGGTGATCACTGAAGATCACACAATATTCTGAACATTCTTCCCCCTTCAGCTCCTAAACCAGTCTGTGTCCATGTGCAGCAAGACCCAAACAACATTCAGGTTTGTGCTGTTAAAGTGTCGGTAACATTCATGTAACAGTGCGGCGAGGCACTGCACATTTCCACAGTTAAACGTGGAGCTCATTCAGCATCTCAAGCTAGTTACACCCGGATATGTGGAGGCCATTCAGTCCATCAAAACGACTGAACAAGAAGAGGGACAGCCCATTCAATCCTCCTGCATGTTCCATAAAAAGATGAGGGTTCTGGTCTGTTAAACAGCCATAGGCAGAGCCCAATCAGACCGCTAAACCTGTGCTATGGAACCAGGAGGAGACCATTCACCCCTCGATACACTTATATAGGAATAGGAGGGCATCATTGATGCTCCAACCTGAAAGAGTGAAGCAGAGAATGCACTCATAGACTGCTCACAATGTTCCTCGTGGCTCCATTGCCTATGGAACAACTGATACTTTAACCTGTTTTGCCAGCAGTGAGGAAGGAAGCCAAATGTTTTGTGCCAATCGTCAAGGAGGCATCTTCCATCGCCACGAAGACAGACACATGTTTTCCGTGGGGGTCAGAAGCTGGTGGGAATTGTTACCTGTTTTAGAATGGAAGTATTGTGGCTCTTGTCGGGATGGTGGGTAACATGAAGTTCGATACATGATCACACACCAAATACACTGTATTAATGTGGGAAAAGTTTAGTCAAAACTGGCCCTCTCTCTCTCAATCGAAATGGGGAGTTGCGTGGAGTGAGAGGAACGTTCGCAGAGCTTTTTAAGCCATCGAGGATCATGTGAACGAAGTAACAAACAAGCCATGGATTATTCAACAGTTCCACTGAGTCTGAGAAGGACACTGAAATATCCTGATAGTGGTCTTGGGCAGGATTGGTGAGTGTTGAGAATATGTAGAAATGTAAATCTGAATGGAGAAAAAAGATTATGGAGATTGCGAACAGACTGGTTCCTCCACACATATTGTTGAGTATGTTGTGAATAATAATTTGCCAGTTATAATTTGCAAGGAATAACATTTTTGACTGGATCTGAAAATGATGACTTCTAAATTCTAAAATTTATATATGAACAGCAATTCAGTTAAACTCGGTTTAATGGTCCGATGGAATGACTTACCAGGAACACCAACTATAGCGAGGATGGGATAGTAACCACCGTGAATGATCCAAAGGATATCTTCGATCCGTGAGGCTAATTATATCCAAAGCTGAGAAAGATAGTAAAGACCAAGCATAAACTTCTGTCTGTTATTGTAATATTCCAGTCTAATGTTCTCAGATGCTGATCCATTACTGGAACATTCCAATCTTATGTTCTGAGATTCTGATATCTCCTTCCTCGTGTCTCGAGCTGCTGATCCCTGTTAGTGCTGTCGGTGATACTCCCGCCCATACTATGGGATAACACGTTAAACCGAGTCCCGAATTAATAGAAGGGGCACTCCCTCCAGTGACACATTTAGGATGCACGGAGACTGACATCAATCACAGTCGCTGAACAAATAGCTCCAACCAATGCCTTTTAATTCAATGCTGTTTTATTAAAATTCAAAACAATGATTAATTTTTACATTATTGATGAGGTATGTGAGGGTGACTGATATGCAACTGTTGGGGCTGGTAGATCAATTGAGTGTAACCATTCAATCTGCCTTGGACATAGGAGCAATACCATAAGTTTATCAGAATATAAACATGCCTCTCAGTTTATAAATGGTAACATACATTCTGTAACTACTGACCAAGCATTATAATTTCAGTAAAACATTGAGACAATTTTTATAGTTGATGATGTGAGGGGAATGTGTGCCTGAGGGAACGTGAGGTTATAACAGACAAATGACATGAATATGTTAACAAAGAATTGTACGTGACAAATGCAATTCAGTTTGTTACTCCATGATCAGAGAGGGCCGATGAGGGTCGATTAACATGTTATCGATATTAATGAGCTGTATGGAAGTGTCATTTATTGGAGTTCAATTACAGTGTGATTATGGCATTGTGGAGGAGACAGAAAACAGAGAATTGGGGGACATGGCAGTTCAGAATGGAGGTAGGGACAATAATATTCCCCAGTCATCAGTATTGGAATGTTACTCTTTATAACTCATATGAAGAACAGATTCAAGGATACATTTAAAATGAGGAATGAGAACTGATATTTGTTTATTGAACACAAAATACAGGGACAAAGTGATTTTCTGTCCATACTAAATGTAAAGATAAAATAGTTAAAATATATTCATGATATTGAGCTACTAAATTGAAATGTGCATTACAAAACCATGGAAATGGCGTGCAAACTATATCAATCATTATTTGACCCACAGCTGAGATGCTGATTCCCCCTCTATCAGTGGTCCACCTCACTGAGATTAACTGGCATCGTATCTCAGTATCGAGGGAAGTTTTCAGTTCTTGCTACTGGTTCTATGTAAATTAATCCATTTTCTCCCGGTAAAAAAAAACAAAATCGTTTAGCCTTATGGTCTCTGTTTAACTGTCATCAACTCAGCTCTGTGATATTATTGAAGATAAATGATCTGGGACCACAGCCTGTATCAGCACGGTGCTCAAAGGGTATGACATCAGACAAAGGCCTTGCAGTCTGTGAGAATTTCTAAATAAAACTTCCATTTTCTGACTATTTCTGTCTATCTCCCCTCATGATGTCTTCTGATCTATCCAACTGACCCTTGTTTAGCAACCTTCTAATCACTCCCTGTTTCCAAATTGTGCAGTAGCACAGCTTAATGTGTGGCCATTTAGGAGAAATGGATAGAGCAGGGACAGGAATGATTGTTGTAGGTTCCCGGGTTTAGATGCATCATTAAGACAGGGAAGGTACTGAAAGGGGGGAGGATGCCATTGTTAATCAGAGGCAGTATTACGGTGGTAGAAAGGATATTTGATGAAGACTTGTCTACTGAGGAAGTATAGGAAGAGGTTAGAAACAAAAACGGTGAGGTCACCCTGTTGACAGTTCTCTATAGACCTCTGAAACGTTCCAGAGATGTAGCGGAAAGGATTACAAAGAAGATACTGGATTGGAACGAAAATAACAGAGTAATTGTTATGGCGAACTTTAACTTTCCAAATATTGACGGGAAACAGTTCAAGTAAATTATATGGGTCAGTTTTTCTCAAATTTGTACGGAATGGTTTGCTGACACAGTATGTCGATAGGCCAACAAGGGACGAGGCCAAATTGGATTTAGTACTGGGTAATGAACCAGACCAGATGTTAGATTGGAGGTGAGCACCTCGGTGATACTGACTACAATTCAGTTGTGTTTACTTTAACGATGGAAAGGGACAGGTGTTATAGCTGGGGGAAAGGCTATTATGATGCGATTATACTAGCTATTGCGTGTCCTTGATAAGGTTATACCTGTCAGAAAAGGAGGAAGTGGTCAAGTGAGGGTGCTGTGGTTTACTGAATAAGTTGCATCTCTTGTCAAAAGGAAGAAGGAGGCTTCCTTCTCCATGAGGTTATGCTGCACCTGTACAAATTCTGGTGCAGCCATACTTTGAGCAATGTGTACAGTTCTGGTCGCTGCATTATAGGAACTATGTGGATACATTGTAAAAGGTGAAGAGGAGATTTGCCAGGATGTAGCCTGATATGCAGGGAAGGTCTTACAGGAAAGGATGAGGGACTTGAGGCTGTTTTCATTAAAGAGAAGAAGGTTGAGAGACATGCAAGATGATCACAGGATTAGATATTTTGGAAAGTGAGAACCTTTTTTCTTTGGATGATGATGGCTAGCGTGAGGGGATGTACTTTTAAAATGAGGGATGATAGATTTCAGACAGATGTCAGAAATAATTTCTTTACTCAGACAGTAATAAGG
This sequence comes from Hemiscyllium ocellatum, assembly GCF_020745735.1. Classification (NCBI taxonomy): domain Eukaryota; kingdom Metazoa; phylum Chordata; class Chondrichthyes; order Orectolobiformes; family Hemiscylliidae; genus Hemiscyllium; species Hemiscyllium ocellatum. The sequence goes on from NW_026868361.1 coordinate 570,343, forward strand.
TCGTGGAATGTGCTGCCCGCCCAACAATAGTAGACTCACCAACTTCAAGGCCATTTAAATGAGTATTGAATAAACATAAGGATAAAATTGTAATAGTGTAGGTTAGATGGTCTTCAGATTGGTTTCACAGGTCAACATTGAGACCCGAAGGGCCTGTACTGTGACGTAATGTTCTATGTTCATGAACCTACAATGGGCCGAACAGCTTCCTTCTGTGATGTAACAATTCTGAGGTACTCTGACCCACAATAAAAGCTTTAGGTGCCTGGAAAGACAGGCTGATCCAGTCAAGGACATACACTGCACAATCATCCATCATCCCTTCCTGTTCTCTAATATGCAGCGGCCTCAAAAACATCTATCCAAACAAAATAGCTTGATTCAAATTCAAGCAGCCAGGAGGACGTTCACATGAGGGGATTTCTAGCGAAGGATTTAATGAATAATAAGATTTCAGAATAACACAAATAATATAACAATGTCACAACAGCACAATAATTGACAGCAGAGTAAAACTTACAGTACCAAACAGATCCAAGTTCAACATTGTATTCGGTTTCGGACACTTTGCTATGGGAAGGATGTTATTAAACTGAAACTTTACAAGGTTGTTACCAAGATTTAAGAGTCTGAGTCAGAGGCAGAGGTTGGAAATGCTGGGACATTTCTCTTGAGAGCAGGGGAGACTGAGGGGGGGGGGGGCATGAAGGGCTCTGAGAGTCTAGCCACGGCCCACATCAGTTCCCATCTCCCGGCCTGCTTCGATCCCCTCCAATTTTCCTACCAGTGGATTTTGTCCATAGCGGATATCATATCCCTGGAACATGTGGACAACAAGGACACCTGCGTCAGATTCCTGCTCATTGATTATAGCTCCATTTTCAACACCATTATCCCCTTCAGACTGACCACAATACTCTGTGACCTCAGTCTCAGCCCTGCCCTCTGAAATTGGATCCTCAGATTTCTGACCCACAGTCAGCAATCAGAGAAATTGTGCCTCTTCCACACTAACATTCACCACTGATATTCCAATGGATGTGTCCTCAGCCCCCACTATACTCCCTGTACACCCACGACTGTGTTGCTAAATTCAGAACGAACGATATCTACATGTTCACTGACGACACCGTCAGAGTAGGACAGATGTGTAATGATAGCAAGTCAACATAAAGAACATTCTCCTCACCTTTCAAAATCTTTGTTCCGTCAGCAGACTCGGAAACTTTGCATTCGATTCCCTCAACCAGGTGCTTGAGATATATTGTGAATATCTATGTTCCAAGCACCAATCATTGCGATGCTACAAGAGCCTTTCAAACTGAAAACCACCCATTTATTCCTAATTCACTGTTTCCTGTCAGCTCTCCCATTGTAACACCATGTCCATACATTATCCCCTATCCCATGTGCTTTTAGTTTGCATACGAGGCTTGGGACTCAATCAAAACTCTTGCTGAAAATCCAAGTTCATTGCCGCTATTTTTTATGTAATCAATCTATGAGTCAGTTTCACAAATATGTTTCTCATTTCATCCATATGTATGCCAATTATTTTCAGTTCCAATAATTTCTCCAAATTAGTTTATTTATTCATTTCATTCTATATCCTTTTCTCATCAGACTCAGCTTTTCTCCTATTGCTGGGAAGGCTTTGTTTCTATCTTTTTCTGTGAAGACAGAAGTGAAGTTGTTGTGTCATGTTTCTCTGTTCTCCATTCTCCATTCCCTGGTTTCAGACTGGAAGGAAGCTGAAACTTTGACTAAAAAGAACAGCTGTTGTCTATTCACCCAGTCCATGCCTCTTGAAATCTTAAGCCTGAATTACTTACCCAGTCAACTTTCTCTGCTCCAAAGTAAATAACTCGAGCTTAGCCAGCCTCTCTCCGCAGCTCATATCCTCCATCCTAGGGAACATCTTGGTGAATCTCCTCTGCACCTCATTCGGTAAAATCACATCCTTCCTTGAATGTGGCTCCCAGAACTACACAAATTATTTAATTGTTCCTTACCAAAGTGCTACATAAAACTTTTACAATCTTTAGGTCAGTGAACAAAGGCTTTATCGATGGTCCTGCTTAACTCATCAATGATCATATTCAGTCACATTCAGTGATTGGTGGAGAAGCACCCGCTGATCTTCCTAGTGTGCTGCCATTCATGGAGTCCTCCCCTGTCTGGTTCCTTCTTCCATAGTGTAGCACCTCATATTTATCAGGGTACATTCCATATGTCATTGACCTGCCCATCTGACCATTCCATGTATATCTTCCTGTAACAAATTGCACCTCCCATCTCACGGCCAAATACCCGTTTAAATATTTATGTCAAACACAAACTTGCTTATCACACTCCCCCTACCCACTTCACATTCACAACATTTATGAATACCACAAATAATAAGGGACACAGCACTGACATTAGTCACCAGTCACACAAACAGCCTTCTACCACGAAGTTGATTTTGGATGCAATTTGGTAAGTCACTGATAGGTCCTACCTGTTCACTGGTTATTCTGTTCTACTTGAGGTACCTGTAGAGTGTCTGGGGATTCTCCCTAATGTTGGCCTGCCAGCAGGTTACCACGTACTTGTGTTAGTCAGTCTCGTCCGAGTGAAGAATTTCCTCCTTATTACAGTCTTAAATGGTTTGTCCCTTATCCTGCCATTACTTGCCTTAAATGGAGAGTAGACAGCCAGAGAAACATCCTGTTTACTTCCACCTTGTCACATGTTTCATAGATTTTCTAAATGTCACTGTTGTTTGAAACTGGAGAGGCCACAAGTCAAGTCTCCCCATCAAAAAATCTTGATTTCTGACTGATTAATCTCGAGAATGTCCATTGCACGTCCTCTGTGATCAGTATACACTTTCTTAGATTGGGTTACCAACACTGTACACAATACTAGAGGTACTCTCTCACAAACACTGTCTGCAACTGCTTCATGATGTATTTACATTTATACTCCGATTCCCTTAAACAAACTCCAACCTAACAATAACTTTCCAATTACATGTATTCCTCCAAATACTATTCACGTTAATTGCATTTACGAACTCACTGTGTGATTTCTTACAAAAAGACTTCTGAAAATCCAAACACACCACTTCCACTTGTTGTCCATTGTTTATGCTGCAAGACCAAAAATAAATCAAACAATTCCAAAGTTTGTCAGGTATGATTTCTCTGTCAGAAATGCAGAGTGATTCTGTGCAATGTTGTGGTTAATTTGTAAATTCCCAATATCACATCTTTTTGAATTGATTCCAACTGTTTTCCTACAAATGTCAAGCTACTTGATCTGCAGTTCTACACATTATCTCTTCTTCCCTACGTACATAGTTGGATCATGTTTACTACATTCCAGTTATCTACAAGGGCTTATGGTCTTTACATGATCTACAGTAAAATAAAACATAATCACCGACAGTTCAATTAGTATGCTGTTTTATTTCTGATATTTTGATATGAAGTACAGTCTGGCCCATCAGACTTAGCAATGATCAATCTAGCTCCATTTTCAAGTACTACCTTGTTGCTGATACGAACTGACTTTTGTCTTTAATTCCACCCAAGTCCCATGTAATCAATTGCTTTACACGGAGATTGTCTGGAGCTTTCTCCATGAAGACAGATGCAAAGTAGCTGGTTAGTTTCTCTGCCAATTCCTTGTTCCCCACAATGAATTCTCCTTATAAACATTACAAATTTCCACATTTTATCTTGCTTTGTTTTCGTTGGTATAGGGATCGTTTGTATTCATGTTCTTTTTGATTTCCTAAACAGTTTCTTCATCCTTATTTACAGAAAAGTTCCGTTTCCACAACATCTGGAATTCTTCTGAAGCTGCCTCCTTTGGTTTAATGAACTATTTAAATTCTTATGTTAACCATCATTGAGTTATCTTCCATTTCTTTGGTGTTTATAACTTATTGATATGTATGTACTTTTCAGTTTTTGCATTATTTCTATCAATAACGTTGTTTGTCTCACACTAAATGTTATATTGTATTTTACCAATTCACGTGATCCTGTCGCCTTCGGGTTCCATGGTATTTGAGTGCAATGTTCAAAAATTGTATATTGCATGCAGGCGCCATGTAAAATGCAACATACTAATGTCATTATTCCTCAAAAGCTGCTTCAGAGCAAGGCTAGTAATTAGTCCTTCTGTCCACACAACACTACACCCGAAATAACCTGTTCTCTAGTTTGGTTCAAAACATACTCTTCAACCTACCTCATATACACTTACGACATTTATTTTTCACAGCATTAGCAATCATTTACTTAACACAGTTTAGATACAATTTTAGACCATCCAGTATTACTGCAGCAGCCACAATATTTGCACATCTAATTTCCGGTGAATAGGATGCACAAAATTGCGAAACAGTTTTGGTTTAGATATGTAAGGCACCAATGTTTGTTCCTCCTTGTTGTTTGCAAGATCAACGCAAACTGATTCTGAAGAAGCTGAGGGATGTGCTCTGTGGTGTTATTAGTGACAGACGTGGACAAGACATTGGGAAGGCTGACCCCGATAGTGAGACGATCTGAAGGAATGCCCATCAATGCAGGACAAGCATCAATGACCTTCCCCGCTCTGCCAGGACAAATGTCTCCCTATTCCCTCTACTCCCTCACACTCTCTGTATATCTGTTACAGCACCTGTCCCCGAAATGGCTCTTGCTCCACCAGTCACACTATTGCATGCAACACCCTCTTTTCGAAACTCTCTTTATCACTGAAAGCAAATCGAGATTGAATTTATTGTTTTGCCAACATTGAACCAGTGAGACAATTTGATGTTGGAGATATAAAAATGTGGACATTTCGAAAATTGGGGAAAGAGCAGATGCCATCGAGACTGAAGAAGTCTGGGGATCAATCATCTTGCTCTGCAAGAAATTAGGAAATACTTAGTATCAGAGATATTTTCTCATATGAAATATATTCACAGTAAACAGAAATACGATGACCCAGGGAATTCAGCAGCCAGAAGAGGAACATCACAGAGGACGGCAGTGGCTGTGTGGTTTTGAAATCAAGTTGATGTAATATTCATGAGTGTGTTATTGAAACAGCATATTGTTAGAGAGTTGGGGGCAGTTGTTGGGGGTGGGGTGGTTGGTTAAAATTGTAAATAGTTGTGGCATAATGTTCACTTTTACAGTTAAAAACAAATTGGTGCTATTTTCTTTAAATAGTGGAATTTGGGAGTTCGCTGTCACTCATTATCTAATAGATTACGAGGTGAGATGAGCTTTCCTGAGTGTTTGGTTTAATTAACAGAGGCTTTCACCACCATGTCCTAATATTTGCAAAGACCAACAGAGAGCAACAAAAAAAAATAAGGAGTGAGACCAGGGAAACCCAGTGGATGTGGTCGATCTAGACTTCCAAAAGACCGTTTATAAGGTGCCACACGGGAGGTTGCTGAGTAAGGTGAGGGCCCATGGTGTTCGAGGTGACCTACTGACATGGATTAAGGATTGGCTGTCTGACAGAAGGCAAAGAGTTGGCATAAAAGGTTCTTTTTCGGAATGGCAGCCGGTGACAAGCGGTGTCCCGCAGGATTCAGTGTTGGTGCCGCAGCTGTTTATTTTATATAATAATGATCTGGAGAAAGGGACTGGGGGCATTCTCGCGAAGTTTGCGGATGACACGAAGTTAGGTGGAAAGGCAGGTAGTACTGAGAAAGTGGGGAGGCTGCAGAAAGATCTAGACATTTTGGGAGAGTGGTCCAGGAAATGGCTGACGAAATTCATTGTGAGCAAATGCGAGGTCTTGCACTTTGGAAAAAAGAATACAAGCATGGACTACTTTCTGAACGGTGAGGAAACTCATAAAGCCAAAGTACAAAGGGATCTGGGAGTGCTAGTCGAGGATTCTCTAAAGGTAAACATGCAGGTTGAGTCCGTGATTAAGAAAGCGAATGCAACTTTGTCATTTATCTCAAGAGGGTTGGAATATTAAAGCAGTGATATGCTACTGATACTTTATAAAGCTCTGGTTAGGCCCCATGTGGTGTACTGTGTCCAGTTTTGGTCCCCACACCTCAGGAAGGACATACTGGCACTGGTGGGTGTCCAGCAGAAATTGACATGGATGATCCCTGGAATGGTTGGTCTAACATACGAGGAACGGCTGAGAATCCTGGGATTGCATTCATTGGCGTTGAGAATGTTAAGGGGAAATCTAATAGAAACTTACCGATAATACATGGCTTGGAAAGGATGGACGCTAGAAAATTGTTTCCGTTAGGCGAGGAGATTAGGACCCGTGGGCACAAGCTTACAATTAGAAGGGGGCAATTCAGAACAGAAATTTGGAGACATTTCTTCAGCCAGAGAGTGGTGGGTCTGTGGAATTCATTGCCGCGGAGTGCAGTGGAGGCCGGGATGCTAAATGTCTTCAAAGCAGAGATTGATAAATTCATGTTGTCACGAGGAATTAAGGGCTACGGGGAGAATGCGGGTAAGTGGAGTTGAAATGCCCATTAGCCATGATTAAATGGCAGAGTGGACTCGATGTGCCGAATGCCCTTACTTCCACACCTAAGTCTTATGGTGTCTTATGGAGAAGATTAAATATGAGGTAAGTAAGCCAGTCATGTAAAGAAAGACTGCAAGAGCTTCTTTCGATTCATAAAGGGCAAACGAGAGGCACGAATGGGCATCTGGTCGCCAGAACTTGACACAGGAGAGATAGTAATATGGAACAAGGAAATGGTTGAGGAGCTGAAAAATTACTTCGTGTCAGTCTTCACGGTTGGACACAGGAGTAATATCCCAAACATTGAAAAGACTTAGTGGACAGACCTGAGTAAGGTGGCCATCACCTAGGAAAAGGTGCTGGGAAAACTGAATGGCCTGAAGGTAAGTAAATCACCTGGACCAGATGGACTCCACTCCAGATTTCTAAGGCAGATAGCTGATGGGACAGTGGAGGCGTTGGTGGTGATCTTTCAGGAATGTCTCGAATCTGGGAGATTCCCAGAGGACTGGAAAATCGCTAACGTGATACCCCTGTTTAAAAAGGGACAAAAACAAAAACCAAACAATTACAGACTGACTAATCTAAACTTGGCTCTGGTAAGATCTTGGAATCCATTGTGAAGGATTAGATTTCTGAATACTTGGGTGTGGATGATGAATTAGGGCAAAGTTAGCATGGTTTCATCAAGGAGAGGTCATGCCTGGGGAATGTGGTAGAAACCCTTGAGGACGTAACGAGCAGCTTTGACCAAGGACAGCCAATGTATGTCATCCACCAGGGCTTCCAATAGGTCTTTGACAATGTTCTGACAGGAGGCTACTGAATAAGGCAAAGAGTCCATGGTTTTAGAGGCAAGGTGCAAGCATGGATAGAAGTTTGGCTGTCTGGCAGGAAACAAAGAGTGTCGATAAAAGTGTCCTTCTCAGGATGACAGCCAGTGACAAATGGTTTTCCATAACGCTCAGTGTTGGGACCACAACTTTTCACTTGATACATTAATGATCCTTGTTGTGGTTCTGTTCGCCGAGCTGGAAGTTTTTGTTGCAAACGTTTCGTCCCCTGGCTAGGAGACATCATCAGTGCTCTGGAGCCTCCTGCGAAGCGCTTCTTTGATGTTTCTTCCGGTATTTATAGTGGTCTGTCCTTGCCGCTTCTGGGTGTCAGTTTCAGCTGTCCGCTGTAGTGGTTGTATATTGGGTCCAGTTCGATGTGTTTGTTGATGGAGTTTGTGGATGAATGCCATGCCTCTAGGAATTCCCTGGCTGTTCTCTGTCTGGCTTGCCCTATGATAGTAGTGTTTCCCCAGTCGAATTCATGTTGCTTGTTGTCTGAGTGTGTGGCTACTAGGGATAGCTGGTCGTGTCGTTTCGTGGCTAGTTGATGTTCATGTATGCGGATTGTTAGCTGTCTTCCTGTTTGTCCTATATCGTGTTTTGGGCAGTCCTTGCATGGTATTTTGTAAACTACATTAGTTTTGCTCATGTTGGGTATCGGCTCCTTTGTTCTAGTAAGTTGTTGTCTGAGCGTGGCTGTTGGTTTGTGTGCCGTTATGAGTCCTAAGGGTCGCAGTAGTCTGGCTGTCAGTTCTGAAACGCTCCTGGTGTATGGTAGTGTGGTTAGTCCTTTTGGTTGTGGCATGTCCTCGTTCCGTGGTCTATCTCTTAGGCATCTGTTGATAAAGTTGCGCAGGTATCCATTTTTGGCGAATACCTTGTATAGGTGTTCCTCTTCCTCTTTCGCAGTTCTGGTGGACTGCAGTGTGTTGTGGCTCTTTTGAATAGTGTCCTGATGCAGCTTCGTTTGTGTGTGTTGGGGTGGTTACTTTCATAGTTTAGGACTTGGTCTGTGTGTGTTGTTTTCCTGTGTACCCTTGTGGTGAATTCTCCGTTCGGTGTTCTCTGTACTATCACGTCTAGGAATGGGAGTGGGTGGAGTTAGACAGGAACTTGTAGGGGTTGGCTGGATGAGCTTGCTTGCAGTTGAAAGGACTTCTGGCAAGTGGGAGGATTTTAAAAGTGAAATGTCTACAATTCAAGGTCTGTATGTTCCTGTGAGGGTAAAAGACAAGTTTGGAGGGAATAGGGAACCCTGGATGTCAGGGGATATTGAGGCTTTGACCAGCAAAATGGAGGCGTGGCTCAAATCCATGCAGCTGGGATCAAGGGAATCGTGGCGGTGTGCAGGGGATGCAGGAGTTTACTGAAGATGGAAATCAGAAGGGTGAAAAGGGAGCACAAGAAAGCCTTGCATGAGAAGATTAAGGTGAGTCCAAAGACGTTCTTTAAGTATATTAAATTAAAAGGAATAACTAAATAAGAATATGACCCCTCAACGTCCAAAGTGGACATGCATGTCTGGAACCGTAGGAGATTTGCGAGCTTCTCAATGAATATTTCTCCTCTGTCTTTACCGTGGAGAAACACATGAAGACTTGGGAGCTTAAGAAAGGTCATGATGTTATCTTGGATTGAGTCAATATCACAGGAGAAGACATGTTGGATGCATTAGAATGTATGAAGGTGGATAAATCTCCTGGTCCTAAACAGATGCATCCAAGAACACTGCAAGAGGCTACCAAAGAAACTACAGGGACCTGGGTGATAATATTGCATCATCGTTAGCCACAGGTTAGGGTCTAGAATATTGGAGGGTAGCAAATGTGCCATTATTCAGGAAGGGAAGCAAAGAAAAATCTGGGAACTATAGGCCAGGAAGTCTAACATCTGTAGTGCGTAGGTTACTTGAGAAAAATCTGAGGGCTAGAAGTACATGCATTTGGAATGACAGCATTTGATTAGAATTTTTTTTTCAGATTCACCACAGTATGGAAACAGGCGTTTGGCCCAACAAGGTCACACCGACCCTCCAAACAGTAACCAACCCAGTCTCATTCCTCGACCCTATATTTACCCCTGACGAATGCATATAACACTATGGGTAACTTAGCATGGCTAATTCACTTAACCTGTACATCTTTAGATTGTGGAAGGAAAATGGAGCACCCGGAGGAAACCCACACAAACACAGGGAGAATGTGCAAACTCCACACAGAGAGTCTCCCGAAGCTGGAATCGAGCCCAGATCCATGGGACTGCGAGGCAGCAGTGAGCCACCATGCCACACTTACTTGTTGTCAACACAGTTGAAAGACACAGGTACAAAATCTAGTCTGCCCTTCACCCATGATGCAAATCCAATAAAACATATCATGGATAGTTTATTCTCCCCTGAAAATGTCATATTATTATTATTTATTATTGCTTTTTATTATTTATTTTAATAATTATTATTAATTGCTGATTTTAGACTGAACAGATTGCGTGGCTTTGTAAGCCTTATATTACGGAGCCTTTAACAGGTTACCCTTGGAATTAGAGCTGATCTTATTGAAACATGCTAGACTTTCAGGAGAATGGATCAGGTAGATACCAACTGGGTGTTTGTATAGTCCGACCTTGTTGTCATTGTCATAGAATGTGTACAGTGTGTATGCAGGAAATTCTGCCCATTGAATCCAAACCGAACCACTGAGCTGCATCCCACTCAGACCTGTCTCCCTACCCCATCCATGTAATCTTATATTTTCCATGAATAACCCACACATCCCTGGGCACTATGGGCAATCTCACATGCCGAATCCACCCTAAGCTGCACGTCTTTGGACTGTGGGAGGAAACTGGAGCATTGTGAGGAAACCCACACAGACACGGGGAGAATGTTCAAACTTCACTCAGAGAGTTGCGTGAGGTTGGAGTTGAATCCAGCTACTTGGTGATGTGAGGCAGACATATTATCCACATGTCCACCATGCTTCTCTGTTAGTACGATTCGTTACCTGTGGCTGATTGAAGAAATCTGCCTGACTTATTCCTTTATCTGAACCTGACTCAGTCTGAGACCTTTATCATCGGCCATATCACCAAGCTGGAGTGAGACTAGAAAAGGAAACAGGGACAACCTGCAACCTCAGTCAGAGCAGGAATGAGGAGAAGTTCACAACGTGGGATTTCTTTCAAGTGGGAATTCTCTTCCCAGAGGTTTATAATCTTTATGTTAGAGCAAGGCTGGCTGGCTTCGTCTGATTTTCCATAGACAGGTAAATCAGGGATAATGGTGCATTGGGAGAAAAGAGCAGCTGGGACCACAATGAGATTAGCCACGACCTTATTTACTGCTGGAGTAGTGTCAAAGGGCCGAATGGGCCATTCGTGTTCCTCAGCCCATTGTTCTGATGTTCCATTCATCCCTTCGGACCTGCTACACAGGGGCAGATCCAGGCCAGTCCGGTGGTTAGGTTCAGTGTCGGAAATGTACTTGGAAAATCCAGGCTGGACAAGAAGTGTCCCCACCCCCAATCCCTGTTTCCAGGCTTCCCCACTCTGTAACTTCTGATCCAGTTGGGAGTCATGCTACAGACACAGATTTCATGTGAATACCGCCCCCATACCCTATCCAGGGTTAACTTAAACAATTCTTCTGCTCTCCATGAATACAACATTGTACAACACGACTGCCGGGAAAACAAACAGTTACTTTCCAAAGGAATAGCATGAGAATGTAAGAAATGCGAACAGGAATAGGCCATTCGGCCCGTCAAGCCTGCACTGTCATTCAATTAGATCATGGCTGATCTACTCTACGGATAACCCTTGTACCCCTCAACTCACTGACATGTCAAAAACCTATCCACCCCGTCTGTAAATACATTCAGTGTCCCAGCCTCCACAACTCTCTGGGTTAGGAAATTCCAGACATTCATTACCTTCTGAAAGAAGAATTTTTTTTTGTATTTCGGTTTGAAATTGATCTCCCTTATTCTGCATTATGTCCCTTGTCAAGTCCCTTCTCTAACTTGTACATTTCAGTAATATCATGCTCATTCATTTCAACTGCATGACTAATCGCCTCACCATTTGAGACGTTCTCATTAATTCAACCATTTCTTCCGAGGAACCCGTCTAATGTGCCAACCTAGTTTCTTGCTGCTTCAGCATGTTGACCTTGTGTTTCCTACACCGAACACTCCAATCCTTTTGTATTGTTCCTTTTTGGGGAGTCCTTTTCATTAAATAACAGCCTGCCTTTTGGTTCTCAGTATCATCCACAAACTCGGATGTATATTGCACTCGCCGTCAGGCTATCAGTATAGATTGTAAATAACTGATATCATCGGATTCATATTTGTGGTACTTCAGTAGATACACTTTATCATAAAGATCCAATTAATCCTGACTCCGATTTCTAAGTTTTAACTAATCATCATTCCATGCTAATACTGTATTCATCGTACTGTGAGCTCCTATCTCGTGCAAGAAACTTTACTTTGTAAACTCTCTGGAAAGCCTTGTGTCTATCAGTTCCCCTTTATTAAGTCCGCTTGTTACATTCTCAGGGATCTCGAGAAAAGCTTTGCATGATTTTACAGACAAAATATAGTTTCCATTTCACAAACCATGCTGGCTCTGCGTGAAGCTTTTCTAAATGCCCTGCACTCCTTCCTTAATAATAGACTCTTGCAGATTCCCAGCAATAAGGGTTAGGTAAATGGTTCTTGCTTTCTGTCTCATTCCTTTCTTGAGGATAGGCACCACATTGGAGGCTCTCCAGTTTCGCTGAAACACTCCTGTAATCCAAAGAGTTATGGAATATTACACACAATGCCGCTAGTCACTCTATGAACACTTCTTTTAAAACCAGCTATGAATTACTGCTGATCTGTCTACTCTTAACCTTATCTGTCTGATAAAAACCGGTTCCTTTTGTTATAAACACTTGCCTTCTGTTACCAATTTGTTAATATCATTGAAATACCTACACTGCATTCCCCTGTGGTGAATGTTGCAAAATACTGGTGCAAATTATCTGCCTGTTTTCTCTCGCCAGTTCCCCAGTCGCACCCTCCAAATAATCTAAGCGTACTTTCCCGATGTCATTTCTCCAAAGGTCACACACTCATGTTGAACGTCTTCATCCATTCTCGGAAAAGCTCGAATGCTTGTTTCTATATATATATATATATATATATATATATATATATATATAATCTTGCCAGTTTACTTGCATAATATCTTTCCTTCCCTTTTCCTCGCTTTCTGGATTCATACAGTCATATAGCTCACAAATAGACCCTTTGATCCAACCTGTCCATGCTGACCAGGTTTTCCAAACTAAACTAGTCCCATCTGCTTTCATTTGGCCCATATGCCTCTAAATATTTCCCATTCATATGTTTGGCCATATGTAGTTGTACTCACAACCTCCACTCTTCATCTGATAGCTCATTCCATACCCACACCACCCTCTGTGTGAAAAAGTTGCCCTTTCGTCCCTTTTAAATGTTCCTCCTTTCACCTTAAAGCTATGTCCTCTATGTTTGAACTCCTTTCTCCTGCGGAATAGACCTTGGCTATTCACAGTAGCCATACCTCCCATGATTTTATTAACTTCTATAATATCATCTCTCAACCTCCTACAATCCATCTGATTCTAACTTCAAGAACAAGCATTATATTAAAAAAACAGCAGTGTAAATTTGAAACAATATTAAAAATGTCAGGTAAACAACACTCAGCCACAAACTTCATACTGTGGTTTGTTTTTCTCCATGTTAAAACATTAAGGCAGCATGAAAATCTTACGAGCGGCAATAAGAAGTAAAACACCTGAATTTTTTTGTCTGAAGGGGGAGATCATCTCTACAGTGAAAACGTATCTCTGGCCAGATCTATATAATTCCACATGGTCAAAATTCTCCCTCCTCATCCACCCATGACATTGTGTGGCTGTGTCTTCTTTATCTTGCACAAAATAGAGAGAAATCCTTTCTCCCATTTACATCTTAAATTCAACCCATTTACATCATCTTCTAGTACACTACTGCTAAAAAAAACTATATATATTTTGCCCCGCCCTCTTTCCATGACACCCATGCACACCTCTCTCAAGAGATTAAAAACACATTTTCCAATCCTTTTCAATTCTGAAGAAGTGTCATATTGGGATTGAAACACTAATTCTGTTTCTTTGTCTCTGTAGATGTTGCCAGACCTGCTGAGTTTCTCCAGAAATGAAGAGGTACAGAACAACTTTTCAATTAAACAAATAACTGTGGATACTGGAAATAAAACTGCAAATATTTCTGGAGAATCTGTGAGCTTTGTAGAAGGGTCACTGGACCAGAAAGAGTAACTCCGCTTTCGCTCCAGAAGATACTGCCGACCTGCTAAGTTTCTTCAGCAATGGCTGTTTTTGAATAAGTTCCAAAGACGTGTCAAAGCTGCCCAAACGCCCTGTCAAACACGGAACGCCACACATTGTGGACTGACCGATGACACCAGGTGCACACATTCATTGGCTCTGAAATTGCATACAGCTGGCTTCACTGACACGACAAAGCTCTTAATCAGGGTCAGGGAGAGAAACAGAGGGAAACACATTCACTTCAAGTTCAGATGATGGCTTACAGGAATGGAAAAGATTCAGATGAATATGTTAAAGTACTTGAGGAATGCAACAGATTGGAGGCGTGACACTACGAAGAGACCCTGAGCAGAATGTAAATACGAAAATGGACGTGTTACCACATCAGAAATCAGGTTAGCTCACTGAGTACAGGGCTGATGGGTGAATGGGTCTCGATGTGAACTGGGGGCAGCGACTTGAATTGAAAATGCAGATATTACAGCTCAACTGAGTTATCATGTGGTCCTGTAGATCACAGCAACAACAGAATTATATTCAACCACAATCTATATTTTTTCCAGAGATAATTCATCAGGCTACCATTAACATAAACTGATCGATGGTTCAATGACGAGTGTCGGTGAACATGCCAGGGTCAGAACCATGTGTACCTAAACCTGATAACAATCAAATAAAACTATGGTACTTGACCGGTTGCATTCTAACCAGCAGAACTAACAACTGATCAAGAGGAAAAAGTTATAGCAAAACTAACGGACCAGATCTAAACTCTGCAGTCCTGCTATATCCAGGCATAAGTGTCCATGGATCATTAAACAACTTAGTGGAGGAGAGGACTCCACAAATACTCCCATCCTAAACAATGGAACTGCCCTGACCATCGGTGTAAAAGACAAGTATGTATTCTCTGCACCATCCTCAGCCAGAAATGTTGGGTCATCATGATTCCCACAGAATCACAGATGCCAGTCTTAATTCAATTCGTGACATGAAGAAACAGCTGAACACAGTAGCTACCACAAAGGCCATGGGGCCTGACCACATTCCTGTTATAGGACTGAAGACTTGTGCTGCACAACAAGCCGTGTCCCTGGGAAAGCTGTTTCATTCCAGCTCCAACTCTGACATATCCCTGGCAATTTGGAAAGTTACTCAACTATGTCCAGTCCCCTAATAGGAGAATAATTACAATCTGATAATTTAACATCCCCTCAGTCTCATCACGACAGGCAAATTGGTGGGAGTTCTTTTTGACAGAGCTTTCAAGCAGCACGAATATACTCTGCTCAGTGTGGTTTCTGATATGTCCTCATGTGGAGTTGGTGCAGTTGTGTAAATGTCACTAGATTATTAATCCAGACCAGGATAATGCTCTAGCAGCTGATGGTAGTTAAAAGCCATTAGTAAAATATTGAGATGTAAAGTTTGGTGTCAGTAACAGTGACCTTGAAGCCAATGTTGATTTTAAACACCAATTTCCTTCCCTAATGTACTTTCAGGAAGTTTTTCCCGTGCTTTCCTGGTCTGGCCTAACAGTGACTGCAGACGCACAGGTAAGTGATAAGTTCTTTGATGGTCTCTAAATTGGTCAAGGAAGGCACTCAATAGCTTGAAACGGCTCTGAGGTCTTAAAGGATAAACCCAGACCACACAACCGGCAACTAGCTTGTTTTCGGAAAAGGGAATGCGAAACACAGTCCTATCCTCTGGACAGATGCTGCCTTCCTAATGTTTGGAAGTTTGTGAGGGGAAGCTTGTTCAGGGAGAACTGGAATTCCACATCGGCATCACGTGGTCAGCTTTACTGCAGATGCACAGGGAAACGAGCAGGCCATTCGACACATTGAGCCTTCTCCATTCTAGCTCATCGAGAAAATCTCCTCAATGCATTTTTCCCACACAGTGCTTATATCAGTTAGTACATGAAAACATCGGGACATATAAAATAAGAATTACTGTGATCCTTTCTGTCCATCAATATTTGCTCCTCCATTAAATATGCAGAGAGTCCTCTGATAAAAACATGTTTATTAAACACAATTGGCTGCAACACATTTCGTGAATTGTGCACCTTTTTTTACAACACAAGCTCTGTTCCGTGATTTCTTGGCTGACACCAGCTGAACAGCAAAACCTGGCCTCAGGATCCTCTGTCTGCAAAATGCACCCTCAGTGTGTTCGGCGAAAACAGGAATTCAATACGCTCTGCAAGCCTTAAACCTTAATCTACATTTAGAAGGAACTTTACTTCAAACTAGGGGGAGAATTTTAGGGAGAATTAGAATTCTCCATCAGCATCAAGTGGTCAGTCTGCCCCTCGTGCTTTCTGGTGAAGAGCTTGGTGAAAGGTACAGTGCTGTAGTCAGTGACTATAGTAGGAAAGTGTTACATTTATTGTGCTATTTCTTTACAATATATGCTTTGAGGATATACTTAGACTGTGCTAGTGTGTGTGTGTCAGATTAACTTTAGTTTTTGGCTTTTACTGATATTCTGTGGATTTGCCTCTCCACCTCCTTTTCCCACAGGCCGCATTATTAATATTGCAAGATTTTCTACAACACCGCGTTGTACAGGAACACAGCTGTAACGTTATTGGAGAATAATCTGTAATGATATCTGATCCTCTATCTTCACTCCACTCCTGCCCTCTCCTATGCCTTTATAGTGTCTTGGAATCCTTACGTATATTCACTGCCTTGGCTTCCACAGCCTGATCTGCGAGAGAGTTCCCCAGGTTCACCAGTCTCTGAGTGCAGACATTTATTCTCATCTCAATGCAGAGTGATCTGTCTGGACTTAATACTGTGGCCCCTTGTTTTAGACATCCCAGTCAGGGGAATTATCATCCCTGCTTTCAATCTGTCTCGCCCTGTCAAAGTGTTATATATTTCACTTATTTTCCTGAAGCCCATGGAATACATGCCCAGTCGTCCCAAACTCTGCTCCCACAATAAGACAGTCATCCCAGAGATCAGTGGGGTTATCCTTCACTGCTCTCCCTCAAGTCAAGTTTATCCTTTATTAGGTAATGAGACCAAAACTGCGCTCAGTATTGCACAATGTTCGAGATGTGTTCTCATTAAGGCCCTGTACAGCAGCAGCAAGTCACACTTACTCCTGGCCTCAAATCTGCTTGAAATGAAGATCAACATCCCATTTATCTTCCTAACTATTTTCTGTTCCTGCAATATTGCTTTCACTGACTGGTGCACGGGGAGATCCAGATCCTCTACAATGTTACAGTTCCCCACTTGGTGGGTCTACGTACACTGGTCAGTGTGCCAATGCCATTCCCAGTATTGACTTCTGGCTTCATAACTCACTGTCCTGCATGGAGCTCAGAGGTCTGAAAGAAGAAAACAAAAATGCAGTGTAAGTTTCTTTTTGATCAGCATTTTTTTCAAACAACCCCTTTTCAAATGGTAGACTGCCGTTCTGTTTTTCCAATCATAGTGCACAAAGTCACATCTCCCCCCATTGCTCTCCATCTCCCGCATATTGGCCCAGTCACTCTGTTTGTCTCAAACACGTTGGAGCTTTTTTACATCCTTCTCACCCACTCACAACCCAAAATGATTTAGTATCATCAGCAGACTTGGGAATATTGCATTTGATTCACTCAACTAAAAAAATGGTGTGTATTGGAAATATCTGGAAGCCAAAGCCCGATTCCAGCTATATCACCCAGGGCTTCCACTCAATAAATGTTGTATTCCTTCTCCCTGCTTCCTATCAGCTCTCCCATTCGAAAACCATGTCCACGTGTGGGTCGCAGTCCCATAAGATTAGAATTTGTATAGTAGGCTTGGGGCTTTATCAGTAACGTTCTTGAAAACCCAATCGTATTGTATTGATTGCTTCTCCATAATTTTGCAAGTCACTTTCTGAAATATGATTTCGATTTCATATGTTTCTGCTGACTTTTTCTTCGCCCATTACTTTATTCCCATTACTTTCTCTACAACTCCTTAGTTGCTAATTTCATTCTATTCCTTTTTTTCCCCCACCAGACTAAAGTTTCCTAGTATTGTTGGGAAGATTTCTTTTTTGTTTCTTTTTCGTCTGTGAAGACATAACTTTAGCACTAGCTTCATAGTTCTGTCTTTTCCCTGTTCTCCATTCAGCATTCTCTTTTTCAAATTCACTGTTGCAACACTTGTTAATACACTCCTCAGGAACTCATCAATTCCTATCTTAAGATGCTCAATGATTGACCTTCCACAGTGATACAATCATAGGAGCACAGACTCTGTATCGTCAGAAATACAGCGTGGACTACATTCGTCTCACTTCCCTACGTGAACCCCATAGACATGAATGTTATGCCACTTCAAGTGCACGACAATGTATTTTTATTGGTTGTTAGGTTAGCTGTACCAACTGCCTTTTCAGGAAGTGCATTCCCCAACATCTTCTGCATGAAAACCAATCCTAAAATCCTCATGAAACTTCAAACCCTTCACTTTATAGGGTGCTCCCTTGTTCTTCACCTTTGCCTAAAAAGAACAACTGCTGTCTATCCATCCTGTCCAAGCCCCACGCAATCTTATTCTTCTGAATCACAGCCGCCTCAGCTTTCTCTGCTCCAAAGTAAACAACCTGAGCTTATCCAACTTCTCTCCATTACTGATACGCTCCATCCCAGGGAACGTCCTGCTGAATCTCCTCTTCACCCCCTCTAGTACAATCACATCCTTCCTGTAATGTGGCTCCCAGAGCAACACACAGCATTCCATCTTGGCCTAACCTAAGTTCCACATAGCTCTTATAATCTGTGTCTCGATGAATAAAGGTTATGTTTATGATTCCCCTATATGTTCTCAATTTGTGCATTAATCTGTCTAGACCCATTCAGGCATGGGTGGAGAAACACCCTCTAAGCTTCCTCGTGTGCTGCCATTCATTGAATACTCCGCTGCCTGGTTCCTTCTTGCAAAGTACATCACCTCATATTCATGAGGATTACGTTCAATCTGCCAATAATCCACCCACATATTTACAACTTTGGTTGATATCTATTGCTCTTTTCTTGATGTAATGCGATTATAATTGAGCAATGTAACACCAAAGACATTCGGGAGGAGCTGGCAAAATTTAATTGGAAGGGAAAAAGTGAGGACTGCAGATGCAGGAGATCAGAGCTGAAAATGTGTTGCTGGAAAAGTGCAGAAGGTCACGCAGCATCCAAGGAGCAGGAGAGTCGATGTTTCCGGCATGAGCCCTTCTTTAGGACTCCTGAAGAAGGGATCATGCCCGAAACATCGACTCTTCTGTTTTATTGGAAGGGAAGCCGAGCAGGGAAGTCCATGGAGCAGCAATGGCAGGAAAATCTGGGGATAATTCGGAACATAATGAAATTCATCCGAAAGAAGATGAAACATACTCATGCAACGACAAGGCAACCATGAATGATAAGGCAAGTAAGGGGCAGCATCAAACCAAAACAGAAAACATACAATGTGATGAAGATTATTGGGAATCCATAGAATTCATTCGCTTTGGAACGACATAAAGCTGGCTTCACTGACACTACAGAGCTCTTAATCATGGTCAGGAACGGAAACAGAGGGAAACACATTCACTTTAAGACCGAAGATGGCGTTAATGAAGTAAAAAGATTCAGATGAAATGAACAGTTGAATTAAAATCAGTTAAATGCTTTTGTGAAATGTGTCTGATTGAAAGCATGACCCGGAGAGAGACCCTCAGCAGAATGAGAATTTTAGAAAATGGAAGTATTTCTACATCAGAAACCAGGTTAGGTCACTGAGTACAGGGCTGATGGGTGAATGGGTCTCAGTGAGAATTGGGGAACCGACAGCGGAAGTTCATTGCAGATATTGCAGCTGGAAACTGCGTATTCATGTCATGCTGTAGACCACAGCAGCAGGAGAAGCAGACTTGCATTCAACCACAACCTGTAACTTTTTTTCCCAGGATAATCATTTAGTTTGCTATTGCCATCAACATGATCTATGACTCAGTGACGTGTGTGGGTGAACGTGTCAGGGTCAGAACCACATGAACCTAAATCTGATGCTAACCCATTAAAGCTAGTGCACTTGACCAATAGATCTGATTGAAGCTCTGCAGTCATTCCACATTTAGTCATAAATGGTGATGGACGATTAAACAAACGACGCAGGAAAGGGCTCTACAAACATCCCCATCCTAAATAACGGAAAAACCCTGCACCCTCAGAGTAAAAGACACGGATGTAGTATCTGCATCATCCTCAGCCAGAAGTGTTGAGTGGATGATCTACCTCACCCTCGCCATGATGCCCACAGAATCACAGATGCCAGTCTTCAACAAATTTGATTCGCTGCACGTGACATGAAGAAATAGCTGAACACAGTAGATACGACAAAGGCAATGGGCCCTGAACCCATTCCTGCAATAGGACTGAAGACTTGTGTTGCACAACAAGCTTTGTTCCTGGGGAAGTTGTTTCATTCCAGCTCCAACTCTGATACCTCTCTGGCAATGCAGAAAATACTCAACTATGTCCACTTCCATAAGAGAAGAATAATTACAATCTGACCAATTACCACGCCCTAAGTCCTCTCACGATGCTCAAATTGGTGGGAGTTCTTTTTGAAAGAGCTGTCAAGCAACACAGGAATAACCTGCTCAGTGTGGTTTCCGATAGGTCCCCATGGGGAGATGGTGCTATTGTGGAAATATCATTGGATTACTAATATAGGCAATGATAATGCTCTGGCAGCTGGTGGAAGTTAAAAAAAAACAATTAATAAAACATTGAGATAGAAAATCTGGTGTCAGTAATAGTTACCCTGAAGCCAAAGTCGATTATAAACATCAGTTTACATCCCCAATGTACTTTCAGGAAGTAAATCTCCCGTGCTTTCCGGGTCTGACATAAAAGTGACTCCAGACACACAAACATGCGATATACTCTTCAATGGTCTCTGAAATGGCTCCAGAATTATCATCACTACTTGTAATCTGTCTCACCCTGTCAGAGTTTGATATATTTCACTAAGATATCCACTCTTTTTGCTAAAGCACATGGAATGTAGGTTCAGTCGACCCAAACTCTGCTCCCACAACAAGCCTGTCATCCCAGAGATCAGTCTGGTCATCCCTGACTGCTCTCCCGCAGTGTCAGCATTGTCCGTTATTAGGTAAGGAGACCAAAACTGCACACAATACTGCACAATGTTCGAGATGGGGTCTCATCAAGGGTCTGCACAGCTGCAGTAAAACACCCTGACACCTGGACACAAATCCCCCTGCAATGAAGGTCCAACACCCCATTTAATTTCCTAACTGTTTTCTGTTCCTGCAAAAAAATACTTTCAGTGACTGGTGTACAGGGAGATCCAGATCTTTTTCAATGTTACAGTTACCCAACTGTTGGGTCGATGTACACTGGTAAGTATCCCGATGCCATTCCCAATATTTCTTCCGGCTTCAGAACTCACTGCCCTGTATAGACGGCGGAGGTCGGTGAAGAATGAAACAAAAAGAATCATAAGTCCCTTTATGGAGTAACATTTTCCAACCTTTTCAACTGGTAGGCTACTGGTCTCTTTTTCGCATCAAAGGGTACA
This sequence comes from Hemiscyllium ocellatum, assembly GCF_020745735.1. Classification (NCBI taxonomy): domain Eukaryota; kingdom Metazoa; phylum Chordata; class Chondrichthyes; order Orectolobiformes; family Hemiscylliidae; genus Hemiscyllium; species Hemiscyllium ocellatum. The sequence goes on from NW_026868361.1 coordinate 591,630, forward strand.
ACGTCACACCCACCCACATTACTCTTCATTGCCCCGTATTTGCACATACACTCCACTTGCCTCAGTCACCTTTTACATCCTCCTCACCCACTCATAATCCAACATCGATTAGTGCCATTAGCAGGCTTGGAAATATTGCATTTGATTCCCTCGACCAAAAGTTTGGTGTGTATTTGAAATAGTAAGAGCCCAAACACTGAATCCTGCTAAACCCCCGAGTCTTCTGCTGTAAAAAAAAGATTTATTCCTACTCACTGTTTCCTGTTAGCTCTCGCATTGTAAAACCATGCCCTTCTGTTAGCTAGCCCAAGTCCCATAGGATTCGAATTTGCATAGTAGGCTTGGGGCTTTATCAAAAATCTTTCTGAAAATCCAATTGTATTGTATTGATTGCTTCTCCGTAGTTTTGCTGAAAGTCAGTCTCTCAAATATGATTCCCATTTGATAAATCTCTGTTGCCTTTGTCTCAGTCCCACTACTTTCCGTTAAAGTACTGTCTCCATAACGTTTATTTGCTAATTGTTTTCTACTCCCTTTTTCTCTCTCACCAGATGAAGCTTTCCTTGTATTGCTGGGAAGATTGTTTTTTTGTTTTGTTTTCTTCTGTGAAGACATAACTGAAATATTTGCTGCATTGTTCTGCTATTTCCCTCTTCTCCATTCTCCATTCTCTGGTTTCAGACTATAACGAAGCTGCACGTTGTTTTCTCTTAATTTTGCCATTGGCGTACTTTTTGAAACAGTTACAAGTTCCCTCTTATTACCCTATAGAGTGTTCCGAAACCCATCAATTCCTGTCATAAGCTTCTCAATGATTGACCTTGCACAACCATGCACTCATCAGAAATACAGCACCGTCTACATTAGTCCCACTTTTCTACACGAATATTATGACACTTCAAGAGGTCATCTAAGTACTTTGGAACAGATGTGAGATTACCCCTGGCAAGTCCCTCTTTGATAGTGCATTCCAGACTTCAAAACCCTCTGGGTGAAAAATGATCCTCAAGTCCCCTCTGAATCTTAAACCCTTTACTTTAAGAATCTGTTCCCCCTTGTTCTTCTCCCTCTGACTAAAAGGAACAGCTGTTGTCTATCCACCCTGTCCATATCCCTCATAATCTTTTCCTTCTGAATCACATCCCCCTCAGCCTTCTCTGCTCCAGTGTAAACAACCCGAGCTTACCCAGCCTCTCTCCATTGCTGATATGCTCCATCCCAGGGAACATCCTGGCGAATCTCCTCTGCAACCCCCTCTAGTGCAATGACATCCTTCCTGTAATGTGGTTCCCAGAGCTACCCAAAGTATTCTATCTTGGCCTAACCAAAGTTCTGCATAGCTCTTATAATGTGTGCCTCGATGAATAAAGGCTATGCTTAAGCTCCCCTTTGCTTTCTCAACTTGTGTATTATCCTGTCCAGTCATATTCAGGGATGCGTGGAGAAGCTCCCTCTGAGCTCCCTAGTGTGCTGCCATTCACTGAGTACTCCCCTGTCTGCTTCCTTCTTCCAAAGTGCATCATCTCATATTTATCAGGGTTACATTCCATCTGTCATTGATCTATCCATTCCATCTGCATCTTCCTGTAACATAAAACCTTCCTCCTCACTGCCAACCAAACGGTCATTCGTTGTATCAAACACAAACTTAGTTATCACACTCTCCCTACCCCTCGTCCATATTCACAGATACACCACTTATGAATATTACAAATCATGTGGTTATAGATCACACAACACCAGGTTATAGCCCAACAGGTTTATTCGGAGACATTAGCTTTCGAAGCGCTGCTTCTTCATTAGGTGGTTGTGCGTTTTGAAAGCTCGTGCCTCCGAATAAACCTGGTGTTGTGTGATTTTTAACTTTAGGCATCCCAGTCCATGACTGGCACCTCTGAGTCTCAAATAATAAGGGACACAACACTGCTCCCTGTCGTACAGCATTGGACACCGGCCTCCAGTCACACAAACAGTTTTCTACCACCACCCTCTGTCTCCTACCACTAAAGTTGATTTAGATGCAACTTGGCAAGTCACTAATGTCTCCTACCTATTCCCTGGTTATTCTGTTCCACTTTACACACTTGCTGAATACCTGGGGAATCTCCCTAAACTTGCCTGCCAGCAGATTTCCATGCACCTGTATTAGTCAGTCCTCCCCAAGTGAAGAATTTGTACCTTATCACAGTTTTAAATGGCCTGTTCCTTCTCCTGCCATTATTTGCTTTAAATGTAGAGTAGACAGACAGGGAAACATCCTGTTTATTTCCACCTTGTCATATGCTTCGTAAATTTTCTAAATTTCACTGCGATTACCTCTCATTCTTTGAAATCCGAGAGTACACAGGCCGAGTTTCTGCATCAGACAATCTCACCATCTGAGGGACGAATCTGGCAAATGTCCATTGCACGTCCTCTGTGGTCAGCATATTCTTTCTCAGATTAGGTCACCAAAACTGTACACAATACTCCAGGTACAGTCTCACCAACCCTGTACCCAATCCTCCAGGTACAGGGGATAGGTGGGAAAAAAGTAGATGTTATGACTGGGTTGGTAATTTGGGAGGAGTGAATGGGGTTGGGAGATGGAAGAAGGGCTGATCAATGGAATGGAAGGGAGGAGGAGGGGCTGGGAATGTTTTTAGGGGATTGGAGGGGAGGTTATTTGAAATTGGAGAACTCAATGTTGAGTTCCCCGGGCTGTAGGCTGACCAGGCAGAGGATGAAGTGTTGTTATTCCAATTTGCGGTTAGTTTCATTGTGTCAATGGAGGAAGTCAAGGATGGCCACGTTGGAAATGGCGTGGGAGGGGGAATTGAAATAGGCAGTGACTGGGAGGTCAGCTCAGTCCTTATGGGCTCAGCTGAGGTGCTTAGCAAAACATCCCCTTCGTTTACATTTGGGATTACCGATGTACAGAAGACCACATTGGGACCACCAGTTACAGTAAACTAGGTTGGATCCCAATACCTAGCACATCTTCCACAAGGACCATTCCCTTCGTTAATCTTTGATTCGTGCCACACTCCTCACCAAACCCTCCAATACCCACTGACAACTGCCCTAAAAGACGGAAAAGATGTATCACCTGCTGGCACACAATCTCCCTCACCTCCATCCAGCGCCGCAAATATACCCTCCATGTGAGCAGAGATTCACCTGCCTCCCTTCCAACCTAGTGTACTGTATCAACTGCTTCCGATGTGGTCTTCTCTACATTGGGGAGACGAAACATAAATTAAGGACACATTTTCCCAACCATCACAGCCGGCCCAAAGGGACCGACGTGAGCTGCCAGTCACCACCCATTTCAATTCCCCTTCCACTGCCTCCCCCCTCCCGACCATTTCGTTCTCTCTTTATCTGCAGGTCTCCCTACCACAACCCCCAATCCTGAAGAGCGGTAATACCGGAAAAGTTGACTTCTCCACCTCCTGATGCTGCCTGGCTTGTTGTGTTCTCCAGCCTCCTGTTTGTCTATTATTACACAGGACGATAAGGAGTCTAGTCAGCACAACACGCTGGCTAGCAGCTACCACAAGTCACCCGATAATGAACCTCTTCCCTAGGATGAGGAGGAGAACATGCAACTCCTTCGAGACGCTGACACACGAAAAGGAAGAACCATTCAGCCCCTCCAAACTGTTACACTGAAATAGGAGGATGTCATTGATGCTGCAACACGACAAACCAATGAAGCAGAAACTGCACAGACAGACTGGTCCAAGTTGTTCCTCCTGGCTCCATTGCTATAGCTACGCATGTGTTACATTAATGTGGTTTGCGGATGGAGAGGAGCACAACCGATGGCTTGTCCCACGTCGAAAGGAGGCATCTGCCATGTCCAAGAAGACAAGCTCGTCTTCGGTGTGGAGATCAGAAACTTTTGGGAATGGCCAAGTCGATCAGAGTGTAGCTGCTGACATGTTTGTGAACAACATGTTGCTCAGTGCAGGATCTCAGTTCAACTGTTGTTGAGATGGAGAGAGTTCATTCAGAAACTGCAGGGCTCTCGCAACCAACATGGCGTCTCCACAGAGAATGTAAACTCGGAGACAGTCATGGAGTTCAACTGCAGGGAGTCAGGCCCTTTAGCCCAAATTTGTCTACGCCAACCAAAATGTCCATTCATGCTAACTTCATTTCCCTGCACTTGACCCATATCCTGCTAAACATTTCCTATCAATGTATCTGTACACATATGAAAACATGTACTGAAGGAAAACTCATGTCATATTTCACGCTATCATTGTTTTGTTTTGTGAATAACGAGTACTGGTTCAAAACGCTCAAGTTTTATTGCAATCACTATTTAGTCTTTTGCAGCATAACAGATTAAGCACTCATTTCCTTCACACTCTCCTCGTGGTACCATCACTGCAGGGATTAGTCTGGTCAAACTCCTTTACACTATCTCACTGTGGCAAGGAGATCATTCCTTTCTATGGAGAGAAAATCTGCTCACAGTGCCCCACGTGCTGTCTCAATATCTCTCTACAACCGCAGGGAGGTGTCTTCACGGCTATATATGAATCATTGTTCAATGAAGGACATTATACAATATCCTGTGCTGATTACTTACTGCTCTGTATGAATTCTGTCAGTGACTCATGATCAAGGGCATTCAGCTCCTTTTCACCAAGAGCACTTCCCATCATCTCACCTTCTCACAAATACAAAATGAGAAGGATGGTATGTTTTTCCAAATCATTTGTTTGCCTTGCAACACGCTATACTTCCAGCACAGCCACGCCAACAGCATCAGCAGTATTGCCATTGGAGATGTTTGGAGATGCTGAAGAGGCGATGACCTAGCTGTATTATCTCAGGATTATTAATACAGCCACCCAGGTAATGACCCAGAGCACAGATTCAATTCCCACCACAGCAAATATTGGAAGTTGAGCTCAATAAAATATCATGAATGAAGAAACAATGAAACGATTGTCAGAAAAACCTACCTGGCACACTGATGCCCATCAAGAAATAAAATCTATCATCTTCACCTGATCTGGCTTACATGTGACTCTAGACACATAGCAATGTTGTTAACTCTCGGCTGCCGTTTTAAATGTCCAAGCCCAACCACTCAGTTATATCACTCACTATAAAGTCTCAAAGAAATTAATCAGGACGGAACTAAGCATTGAATGCTTAAACCCCACAGACTGCAGTGGTCAGGAAGGCAGCTCACCAACAGCTTCTCAAGGACAATGTGGAAAGGCAATTTCATGCTGTCCCAACATCCCATTATTGAATTTTTAAAAAGATGATTACTCTTAGGAAAGGGAGGCAAAGGGACATAACTCACTTCAAATTGTGGCGTTGATGTATACCATGCATGGACAGGATTTTCGTTAATATGGCAACAGGAGAAAAAATAATAAGATTAATCTTGATTTTTATTTCCATTCCAGCTGGTCATCAACAATCCCTCTATTTGCTTCTTTCTCTCTATATCTCTCTTTCTCTATTTGTTCAATTCTCTCCTTCTCCACTTCACAACAGACATCCCTGTCACCAACATCAATCACATTATTTCCCAGTTGTGAACAGTTCTGATGGATGGTCATTGGACTCGAAATGCCAACTCTATTTTTATCTCGATCCGAGGCTGCCAAATCTGATCAGTTTCTCTGGCACTTCCTATTTCTTCTGATCTCTCGCATCATTTATTTTCCCCAAACTTTAGTGTTGTCATTATATAGGATGTCTGCATCGCTGTTAAGGGCACCGTTTGTTGACCTCACTAAATGCCCTTTAATATGAGGCCATTCCTTAAGGCAGTATAGAGCAAAACACATTGCTGTGGACCTGACGTCGTCCTTATCCAGACCAGATAATAATGTAAGATTTTTTTTTAGCAAAGGTCATCATCGAAATATATAAACTTATTGACAAAATGCTAGTGGGGTTATATTAGTGAAATTCGCTTTTATTTCCAGTTCCTGTCATTTGAGTTTAAGTTCTCTCATCGTCTGAGATAGGATTTGAAGCCGTGTCTTTAGTGTAGTAACCTGGACCACTGAATGACGTGGCCAGCAACATTACTATTTTGACATAGTGTCCCTGACATGAAGTTACTTTAGAGACAAGAACAAGGTCATGATGGAAATATTGTAATGGAAAGAGTGATTAGAAGTGAGCTGGAACTATGAAGTCTGCAATTTTCCAAGGCATATATAATGGTGTATTTAGCAACTGAATAAACGTCAAGCTGTGGAATGGGGATATCATGGAGCTGATGGTGGGTCTGTTTGTTGATGGAGAGAATGTGAAGACATAAATAAATTCAGGGTAAATAGATACTTCCGGATTGTGAACAACCTTGTTCTCAGATGTGTGTGAGGGTGGGGGTTGGGCGGTTTTGAAATTTGTGGTAATTAATGGATTTGCAATTGAAACTGAAGACAGTAGTTTCCAACTTTGCCAAATATAGTTTACAGAAATAGCACTGAAGTTCACAATGGCTTATGGGATTAATAAATAGATAGAGATGGGGAGACTTACCAGGAACACCAACAATAGCAAGCATGGGATAGTAACCAGCCTGAATAATCAGCAGTACACCGTATATCCGAAATGATAATATTTTCCAGGAAACATAGGAAAGACCCCAGGATAAACTCCTGTCCATTGTTACAGCATTCCATCCTAGGGTTCTCAAATTCTGATCCATTGTTGAAACATTCCAGTCTACTGTTCTTAGGTTCTGATCCATTGTTAGAATATTCCAGTCTACTCTCAGATTCTGACCTCTCCTCTCCCGGTCTCTGCAACTGCTGATTCTTGTAAGTGTGGCAGGTAATGCATCTGCTGCTACAATGGGATAAGTCATTGCAAGAAGCCCCTTTCTAATAGAAGAGAGAAAACATCCAGCGACATCATTAGGATCCATGGAGACTGACATCAATCACAGTCACTGAACAAACAGATCCAGTTAACCCCTTTCAGTATGGTACAAATAACAACTGGACTTGATTGAATGTTGACATCGCTGACTATTGGTCACATCTCCCATCACCAATTGCTCTTGTGAAGTTAGTTTTGAGGGAGAATGATGGATGTTTCCTTATCATAGGCTACATGATTCTGCTGTGTTGTCCGTTTGCAATGCTGTAACCACCTGTACACCCCACCACCCCCACCCCCAACACAGCCACCCACAAAATACGCGATCTAGATGTAGTTAAAGTGCTGATCTCTCCTCAACTAGACCAGACGCCAGCCAATAGATTCTCACTGGGCAAATTTTTCCTGACCATACACAGTGTGGATCTGTCTGGATTTTCCTCTCGTAGCTCTAATAAAACAATATTGAACCTTCAACGCATAACACGATTCAACTTTGTTATATGTAAACTCACAAACACTTGAAAACACTTTATTGGCTTCAAAGCAGTGAGACTTACATTTACTGAATTCAGTGCAAAGCCATATGTGACATGTTGTTACAAAATCGGTCCATTTACAAGGTTATGTTGTCCTTATTTTTTTACAGGAAGTCTAAATGAACCAAGATTCAAACATGTCTGAACTTTGACAGTTTCTTTGGTATCGTTTTGTTTATATCTAACAGGTAATGCATCAGCCAGAAGGCTTTTTTAGTATTTAATAAGAAACTTGGACAATCAAGAGGACGTGGCCAACTCTCTGACTGGACAGGTCTGATTAGTTCTGGGGTTAGTTAAGTCAGGGTCACTGTTCGAACTGGACGCCCTCCTCCTCCTTCTGTCCTTCTGACCTTATAACCTGTCAGCCTTTGTGTCAATTTTACTCTTGGTGCTAAGGGGTTTGCTCATTGGGATTGTTGCAAGTATTTTGGAACAGGATCCTTAAGTATGGCTAGCCTGTCGTGTTTATATAGGATTAGTTATTCAGGTATTCAATTTTAGGTTTCTTGTGTCTTATTCAGTAATTTGGAAAATAAATGTTATTTGTTAAAATCTCGACAGTCTGACCAGCTAATTCACTCTAGGAAGATCCACCCTACTCTAACTTTTAAGAAATAACAAAGTTACGGTCTTGGCTAGCTGCTTAAAATGTTCTGTGGGGTCTGGCCTGTTCCACAACAGAATGGGCGCCATTTGGGGGATTTAGACAGCGAGTGGCAAGTATTAATGTCTCCCATTTTGTCTGCTGATTTGGTGGGGAAACAGAGATTCAGCTGCAAATGTGTTGCTGGTCAAAGCACAGCAGGTTAGGCAGCATCTCAGGAATAGAATTCTCTATTCCTGAGATGCTGCCTAACCTGGTGTGCTTTGACCAGCAACACATTTGCAGCTGTGATCTCCAGCATCTGCAGACCTCATTTTTTACTACAAACAGAGATTCAGACAGCAATGACTCTTGCAGGAAACAAGAATGTTTTGGAGGTGGAAGAAGTGACCTTGGGGTTTTTAAAAGAATGCACACAAGTCCAAGCTGCGGGAATTAGTGGACAAGCTTGCGTTGGAGCTACCTCCTAACGTGAGGAAAAATGAGATGATTCCAATTTGCTGGAAAGTCCATCAGGATCTATAGAGATGAGTAAACTTCAATTGCAAATGACGCAGTTTGAGGTACGGCTAAAATCAGAAGAGAAAGAAAAAGAATGAATAGGTTTAGCAGAGGAAAGGAAAAACAATGAATGTGTTTAGCAGGAGAGAAAGAAAAATAGAGAGGGTTTGTGCTTTAGAGATAGACAAACCATGTTTTATGGACCAATTCATAATCATCAGCCACTTCAGCTTCCAGCCTTGCCATTTTAACTCTCTGCTCTTCCAAATGTGTTTGCACTATGCCAGGCAGTGAATCTTTGAACTCCTCCAAAGTAATTGTATCTCTCAGAGCATCGTAGGTTTAGTGTATTTTTAAAGCTCTTCCCCAGCTATCAAAATTACTTTGTTTGATCCTTTGAAACTCAATATAGGTTTGACCAGGATCCCTCCTTATATTCTTGAAACGCTTCAGGAATATAAGGAGGGATACTGGTCAAACCTATATTGGGTTTGAAAAGATCAAGCAAAGTAATTTTGATAGCTGGAAAAGAGCTTTAAAATTACAGTAAACCTACGATGCTCTGAGGGATACAATTAGTTTGGAGGAGTTCAAAGATTCACTGCCTGACATAGTGCATACACATTGGGAAGAGTACAGAGTTAAAACGGCAAGACTGGCGGCTGAAGTGGCTGATGATTATTAATTGGTCCATAAAACGTGGTTTGACTTCTAGAATCAATTTCAGTTCATGCGGGGTAGAAACTGGGGCAAAGAGAAATCTTTACTTGGGAGGGAAATGTAGATCACAATGAAGATCATAAGGATAACTTTGCACAGGCTAAAAAGGAAACACTTGAAGGAAACAAAGAAGTTAAAAAGCTCCGGTGTTTTCATTGCAATAAATTATGTCACATGAAAATACTGTGTTAGTGGGTTCAGGGAACAAAATTATAGATGCAGGAAAACTGGATAAGCTTGGAAGTTTTGTTGGAGTGGTAACAGAAAACACAGTGGATGCTAGAAAGCTGCATAAGAGTGTCTAAGCTGATCAGAGGTTTGTTAAGGATGTAGTGGCAGATCTGCTTGGAAATATACCTGCAAAGGGAAAGTTTACTGACATAGGGCATGTAAAGAGGATGCAATATTAAGGGATACATGATCCTCTTAGTCCGTGATGCTGAAAGATCAGGAGATATATACTCCAGAAGGACTATTTCCAGAAAGACTACTACTAAAGGGAATTCACCTTGAGACAAAAAGCATAATGATGTAAAGTGTGGACAGAGTGCCCAGAAAAGTGTGGAGAAATTGTGGTATGAGTATTGGGCAAACTCTCAGCTCCAGGAATACAATCTATCCTTGCAAAAAATACAGCTGATTCACCGGTAGGAGTGCTGCCTACTCTGGTTGAAAAGCCAGTGGAGACGGAGACAACTGAAGCAATGCAGGAGTCTTATCCTGGAAGTTTCCTGAATGTGGGTAAGGAAACCCAAATATCACCAATTGAAACAGGAGGTGTCAAAAATATAAAGGTAAGGAAGCTGAAGTGGCATTTACAGAGACTTTGTTCCATCAGATAGTTGTGAAAACACTATTGAGCAAACAGGGCATCATGCAAACATTTTAGCTCATTTAAACTAATTGTGTTACAGCAGACAGAAAAAAGGGTAAAGCAGTTTTATCAAAAAGCATATACGTTAGGAATTTTGAATGTATCCCTGAATGTTATTACACTAAAAATGATGTCCAAATGAGGAAACCGAGACTATCACATACTCAAGGAGATGATAATTGGGCAGAAGATCATCAAATCGTATTGCCAATGGGGTACAGAAAAGAGGTAATGTGAATGGTGCATGAGCTACCACATAGAAGTCATTTAGGAGTGAGGAAAACACAGGCTGAAACACATTTTTACTGGCCTGGATTGCAACATGATGTAGTTAAATTTTGCCAGTCGTGTCACACATGGCAGAGAATTGGAAAAAAAAACACAAGTGATAATAAAACTTCCGCCTTTCTTAACTATTCCTGCATTTGAAGAACCTTTTACAAGACTCTTAATTGATTGGCTACGACCCCGAAATAAAACAAAAGGTTGGGCACCAGTATTTGTTAACAATACTGGATGCATTGACTAGATTTTCACAGGCTGTCCCAAGGTGCAGTATCACAACAAAAGGAATTGCAAAGGAATTGCTCTTTTTTAAAAAAAAGACACGGACTATCAATTGAGATAGAGTGCGGTCAAGGTTCAAACTTTACATCTAATTTGTTCACTATGACGTCTTAGGAATAAAGCAATACAAATCGACTGCATGTCCTCCAAAATTGCAGGGAACACGAGAAAGGTGACATTAAACATGAAAGACCATGTTGAGGGCTCATGATCAGGATTATTCAGATCATTGGGATAAGGGAATTCCATTTGCACTTTTTGTAATCAGAGATGCACCAAATTAACAGAGCAAATTCAGTCCATTTGAATTATTTTATGAGCATTAAGTGAGAGGACCATTAATATCGATTAAGGAGAAAATAGTAAATCAGAATTCAAAGGCCACACATTAGAACTAGGTCTCAAATTTTAGGGGACGATTAATAGTGCTGGGGAGTTGGCTAAAAGTTAAAAGTATTGCAGCATTCAATAAAACAGGAAGCGGACAAGAACTCAAAAAATTGCAATTGTGCTATTGGTGGTAAGGTATTACTTTTACTTCCAGTTATAGGTGAATCTTGAAAAGCCAGATTTGTGGACCTTATCAAACACAACAGGTATTGAGTGAGGATACGTACTTGATAGGGACTCCAGAAAGTAAGAAATCTCACAGTGCATGTCATGTGAAAATGCTCAAAATGTACTTTGATAGGGAAGGAAAGCCAGAGGAGAAGGTGTGAATGATTATGGCATAGAAGGAAGAACCAAGTTCAGAGGATTCTGACTTGGAAATTCCTCAAATTAAAGGGGACAATAAGCTACTTGTCTAAAATTGGGATAATTTATTGATTATCATTCATGAGAAAATTGAAATGATCAGAAACTTATTATTATCACATGTGGAGATATGCAGATAATAACTTGGACACACTTACCTAATTGTGCATAATGCAGCTAGAGGATATGTTGTTGCGATTAAACAATATCCTTTAGGGCATAAGCCTCTAAAGTTGACACAGGTTCAGAAGGAGATTGATCGCATGCCCCAAGACGACATAATCAACGTGAATTATTGTGACTTGAAATCACCCATAGTCATGCTGCCAAAGCCAAATGGTAGCCAACGATTATGTGTGGACTATTGTAACGTCAATGCAGTCAAAAAGATTGAAGTATACCCAATTCTATGGTTGGAAGACTGCATTGAAAATGTGGGACAAACAACTTATATTTGGTATGAAAAATGTGCCAGCTACATTTCATGTACTAACCAACAAGTTGCCAGATTATCCAACCTGTGGTGTACATTGATGACCTTGTGATATTTAGTGATTCATGGAAGGAACACGACAGCATCTATCAGATTTGTTTGATCGACTTCAGAAGGCAGGCTTGATGGTAAACCTAGCTAAACGTGAATTTGCCAAAGCAAAAGTCACCTTCCTTGACCATGCTATTGGACATTGATAAACGATGCCATGAGCTTGAAAAGTGAAGGTAATTGGGGAATTTCCTATACTGATGACAAAAGGAGCAATTCCTGGGACTAAGTGGATTTTATCGAATGTCTGTGCCTTATTTTCGCAGTGTGACTGCTCCACTCACTGAATTTTTAAATAAAGGCAAGAAGTGTCAGTGGACAGAGGAGTGTCAGAAGGCATTTGACGGCATTTGAAATATGATCAGACACACCTGATTATGCAAAAACATTCAAGGTGGATTTAAATGCAAATGATGTGAATATCGGTGTTGGGGACTTGCAGGAAGTATACGAGAAAACAGAGAGACCTACTGGGTATTCCTCCAAAAAGTTGAATGTTCATTAGTAGAAATAATCAACAGTTGAGAATGAGACAGTGAGCTTTGTGTTGGTACGACAACATTTTACTGTTTCTATTACAAGCAACATATCAGAGACAACCATTTACGCTGATCATAACTCAATGAAGTCTTTTGGAGAAATTTTAGGACAAAAATGCGAGACTATGTAGCTGGAGCTTGTTGGGACAGCCATTCAATTTGGAAAAAGTGCAGGTGGCAGGTCTTGAAAACATGATTGCCAATGAATTGTTGAGAATTGAGTGACAAATGGAGGCACTCGGTGATGGAAGCACCACACACTGAATCTGGATGTAGTTGTGCATGTTTGCATGTTTAGAGTAAATGAATGTACGTGTGCATTGTAGAGTACGAACTACTATTTTTGGAGGCTTTGAAAACTGAATTCATCTTTGGATATTGAAGATTCAGTTTTATATTGGGTGAGTTGTCACATAGGCGGTCTCTTTACATGGTTATGTTATCTTTGAATGCTTTCAGAGAGCTCTAAATGACCCAATGTTCCACAATGTCTCAATTTTGAATGAGTCTTTGGGGTTCTTTATTTTTTGAACCGAACAGATAATGCCTCTGGAAGAAAGGTTTTCAAGCCTTTAAAAAAACACAACTGTTTTAATCATTGATGCGGCGAGCTCTCCAACTGCAAAGTCTAGTTCAGTTCGAGGTTAGTTGAGTCAGGTTCGCTGTTGAAACTGGACGCACTCCCCCTCCTTCAGCCCACTGACTTCATAACATGTAAACTTTTTTTTTGTAATGCTTACTCTTTGTGCTCAGGGGTTTGATTATTTTCATTGTTGTAAGTAATTTGGATCAGCATCAATAATTGTAGATTGCCTATCAGTTTCGGATAGGATGAATTATTTAGGTACAATATTTTCAGTTTGTTGTATTTCATACCTTATTTTTGTAAATAAATTCTGTTTATTTAAAAGTCGGCAGTCGGACCAGTTAACTCACTCTGGAAATATCTGCTGTACACTTACCTTCAACAAATGGCAACATTTTGGTCTGGGAAACGTGTTTTAGAATGTTTTGAGGGGTTGGCCCTGGTCCATAACAAGGTACAATAACCTTGATAATTAACAGTCATGTAGTAATGAGTCAGTGACAGAATGAATATGAGAATGGCTCTGAGACAGAAAGGGCTTCCGCCAGTGACTGAGGAGACCTGAGGGGAGTACAGTAATATCTCCCAGTCACGAGTATTCAGCCATCACTGTTTCTGACAAATGGACTGAAATCTACTGCAGAGCAAGATAACAGATGAATGTTGTTACATGGAGTTCTGAACAACAGTGTGAATAGAACAGGACAATTATACATGTGTTGTGCAGAATTATATCATATATACAGACTGTTTAAACACAGGTTATACAGGTTGTTAAGATTGTTTATATCTGCACGGGATATTCAGAAATAAAAACAGACACAGATAACAAAATGTGTTGGGTTACTGTGGGCCACAGCAGAGGAACAATGAGGATCCAGCTCATACTGAGCTGGTACAGAGATGATGGGCTGCATGGCAACCATCTTTGCTGAAATTATTCAGAAAAATGTAGTGAAAATGTTCAGAGACTGAGGAGACAAGATTAGACTTAAAACGCGCAGGCAATGTCATAATTAATATTTTATTCCTATTTGTCCATCAACCGTGGGTGTCTCTAAAAGGTCCTTTGCATCAAAATCACTTTGTTGAGATCTGCATTTATTTTCAGAGCTTAAAGAAGAAACAGACTCCAGTGTAATACATGCGTCACTGGCACAAGTGATGGGTACAGGAATGTAGCATATTGCCCAAATATAACCGGGGTCAACATCCACACCAATCACGAAAAAGCAAAATATTAGAGATAGTGGAAATCTGAAATACAAATGCAAAATGATGGAGAAATGCAACAAATGACGCAGGATCTGGGCAGAGACACAGCGTTAATGTATTAAGTCTTAGCTGAATCTCTTCTGAACAAGTTATGTTGGACTCAAAAAGAGTTAATTCCATTTTTTCTGCTACGATACTGCCTGAACTGCTGGGTTTCTCTCCAGCACTTTCAATTGCTGCAATGGCAGGAGACAGAGAGTAATGGTGGGCAGTTGCCTTTTGAACTGGATGCTTGTGCCAAGCAGTGTTCCACAGAGGTTGGTTCTAGGTTTTCATGGTCATTTATGTAAATGATTTGCGTGAGAATATCGAAGGCATGGTTCGTAAGTTTGTGGATGACACCAAAACTGGTGCCAGAGGGGACAGTGAAGAAAGCTTCCTAAGAATACAAAATGATCTTGATGAAACGGGTCAATAGACTGACAAATAACAGATAGAGGTCAAGCTGGATGAATGTGAGGGTCAGGCAATATTTTGTGTTTGCTGTTGTCTGATGCACTAGGAAAGGGATGATTTTAATCCCCATCTCCTGGGTTCAAAACATCGATATCATTCATGATCTTTGAGAGTCCTAACCGTCTCTACGGTTACCCTTTTGCTGTTAATGTTGTTGCACAATATCTTTGGATTATCCTTAACCTTATCTGCCCATACTATCTCATATCGCATTCTTGCTTTCCTGATTTCTCTCGAAATAATGCCATACACTCTTTATATTGACTAAGACATTAAATTGAATAAAGTTGTCCATATATAAAGTATGGTTTCCTTTGATTCTGGAATAAAAGTTCAATAACTGTACTTGACCATTGTTCCTTAATGTTACAAGCATAACCCTTCACTTTAACTGGAACACAACACCTCTCAACTCCAGTCGTCAGACTTTTGACCGCCTCCCACTTGTCAGACATTGTTTTACCTGCCAACAGCCTACTCCAATCAAACTTGCTGTGTCCTTGTCCCATGTCATTAACATTTATGGTACTCCAATTAAATGAAATAAAATGAAAGCCTTATTCTTTTCCATAACCATTATGAAACTAATAGAGTGATGATTGTAATACCCAAAATATTCCCTCGTTTACTTCAGTCACTTGCCCTGCCTCTTGCACAAAAGAAGGCATGGTTTTGCTCCTTCTCTGTTAGAATCATCCACATATTGATGAAGTATGTTTTCGTGAACATATTTGACAAATTCTTCACCATCCAACCCTTCCTTACATTGAAATAAATGCAATTTTGTGCTTCAGAATTACAATATACTCTTGACTCTCTCGTTTTCCTTTTCTAATTGACGTGCTCTTCTCATATTCATAAACTTCTCTATCCATCCTACCATTTGTACAGCTACTTGGAATATCTCCCTTGCCATCTTTATCAATATAATGTCTCGCGACATAGAATGAGCAAATCTCCCTGCTAAGATGTTCGTTGCTTTACAGTTTAGGTTAGACCAATCCATTCTGAACATGTCATTTCTATTTTAAAATAGATTCCAATTTCCCAAAAAAGGCTAAATCCCTCAACAACACAGTAGCTCTTCAGCTGTTGATTTTTCTCCTTTAACCCTTTGTTCCTTCCCAGCTGGGTTTGGCATTGGGAGTAAATCAGGAAGTATTGCTTTAAGGTTTGGTTTAAATATTCTACCTCACCTCTTAAGTTCACTCTGGACAGCTTTAATCTTTCCCTAAAAACACTCGTGCCTGCCAGTATCTACAATAATGTTTGGCTGCTCAATCTCACCTTTAGCAACGTGCTTGAAATGTTTCGAAACATTCTTAATCCTGGCACAGGGAAAGCAACAAACCCTCCTCAATTAATAGTCACTGCCCCAGATTCTCCTGTTGATGCCCCAGATAGAAACGTCCACTGATGCAACAATTCTACAAAATCTTCTCAAACGCTGCTAAACATAAGAATAATTCCAACTGTCCAATAATTGATTGCTCTTCCATTTTCCTCAGAAAGACAACGCCCTTCTGCTGTTCTAAATGCTGAAAATCATTTTGATAGGGGAATAGCCACTGGAGACATTTGAACTACTTTCTTATCTTTCCTGACAGCCACACATCTATATGACTGATTTGCTGGATAACATTTTTTTCTAAATCTTCCAGCCATCCTCTCTGTCTCTTATATGTGACCTTAGTAATATTATCCGAATACAGGACTTTTTATGACACGTTATGCTAACTTTCATTACCTACAGACAATAATGTTAAAATTGAAAAAAAATATGCATATGCTTATCATACATAGAAAATTTATACAAAATCAACCATTTAGCTAATTAAATGAATAAAAATATTCCACTTCAATAAACTCCGAGAAGAAAGTAGTCTCCCCGGAGCTCCACATTTCCCCGGAGCTGAAAATGTGTAGGAGTTTTCGGAAGGAAGGTATAACTCCTTATTTTTTTTAAAAAAGAAACTGATTAATTTTACAAAACAAAGAAAGCGTTCACCGTGTAATAAAAAAACCATTTCAAACATAAATTGACTCTTTCCTTTCTTTTGTAAACCAGCCTTAAGAAGTTATTTTTAAAAATATTCGTTTGAAAGAAAACCGTGAGTTTGTTTTGCATTTGTGATTGGTTTTGAACGTAAATAAAACAAAATAGAAAAAATAATGTTACATTAATGAAATATAATATCAACTGCAAAACTATTTAACTACAGTAAATATTTAACTGCCTGCAATCCCAGGAGCAGCTGTAAGATCCATGCTGCTCTAAGAACATTTTTTTGAAACTATTTTTACAATATGAAGAAAATTGGGCGTCTGTTTTAATAAAGTGTTTCTAACTCAAGGTGAACTTGCCGATATGATTTGAACTCCTGTTGTGAGTCTATGTGTAGAATTTGTTTGAATCGCATCACTCCAGCTCTTACAAACAAAATTATGAATTTGTGCCTGTTGTAGACGGAAATTTTCTTCAGCTCTGCCTATTGCAGGGAATGACACAATGAAAATTATCCAGGACCACGTAGAACACAAATGTTGCTGTGAAACCCACCAAAACCTGATTCAATACTAATTGCGTACAAGCTTAATTAATAAACTAACAGAGACGCATAGTAAAGAAGGAGAATTCAGCTCCATGTCCAAAACAAATTTTGTGGCTCCCTCGTAAAAAATAACTCAACTGCATCACACTGTAAATTCACCAAAATAAGAAAAACAAGTGAATGGAATTCTCAATGCTTTCCCTGTAAATAACATCTGAAGAACAGGAGAAAATCAACGCTTCGTTGTGAAATTCATAAATGACGATGATGAGAATGGGAGAGATGGAGTTTGGAGGGAATGATAAATAATTTTTTGGATGACAGAAAGATGAGCTGGTTGTTCACAATTAGGCGGAACGTGTGAGGGTACAGGATGACATAAACCGGTTGTTCAGGTGGACAGATCAATCGCTAATGAAATTTAACACTGATACATTTCAGAAGCAAAAAAGACAAGAGTGTACTAAAAACTGAAGAGAGGCTGGATTTGCTTGATTTTACTTCTAAGCAAAGAAGGCTGAGAGGGGCTCCAGTTGAACTTGTTTAACAACATGCGGGGTCCAGAAAAGGAAAACAAAGAATAGCTCTTCCCCTTCCTCGAAGGCTCACTAATAAGGAAATAATTCATCGAACTAAATTCATTGAAATAATACACTGTTTTTCCAGTCAGCTCGTCATTGTGCTCAAACAGAGGGACATTTTCCTAATATGTTCCAAAGAGCAATATTTGCCCGTTCCTTGACATGCCGAGACCTATATAAAGACTTTAAAGGGACTTTCCTCGAGAGTCGGGCCTCCGTTTGCTGAGAGGTGCAAGGGAGGAGCGAACGACTTCTGGGAAGTCATATATTTGTGTGGTTGCGTTACCCGAAATTCTACTCGGGTAGTGTCTCCCACCCATCTCCTCCTCTAACCAAAACAAAACTTCTGTGCACCAGATTGGTAAAGTAGCGAGTTTATTTTTTATTCCTTATTTTTCAAAAGTCTCTTTGGGAGTTGAGAATAGTAGGAATGGAGCTGAGGACAGTTGAATGTTCCTCCTGCAGAATGTGGGAAGTAAGGGTCACCACTACTGTCGCTGCTGACTACATCTGCGGGAGGTGCACCCAACTCCAGCTCCTCAAAAACCGCTTTCGGGAACTGGAGCTGAAGGTGCATGAGCTTTGGATCATTTGGGAGGCAGATGGAGTTATTGAGAGGAGTTACAGGGAGGTAGTCACTCCTCAGGTACAAGAAAAAGGCAAATGCGTTACAGTCAGGGGATAGAAAGGGAAATCAGTGCAGGAATCCCCTGTGGTTTTTCACCTCAACAATAAGTATACCATTTTGGATATTGTTGGGGCGTGGGAACGACATACCAGGGGAATGCAGTGGAGCACAGGGCTCTGTCACAGAGTCTGTCCCTGCTGCTCAGAAGGGAAGGGGGAAGCAGAGCGGAGCAGTAGTCATTGGGGATTCCATAGTTAGGGGGACAGACAGGAGGTTCTGTGGGGACGAGAGAGACTTACGGTTGATTCTCAGGTGCCAGGGTTCGTGATGTCTCTGATCGTGTTTTTGGGATCCAAAAAATGGAGTAGGAGCAGCCCCAAGTCGTGGGCCACATAGGCACCAAGACATAGATAGGAAGCGAGATGGGTATTTAAGGCAGAAATTCAGGGAGCTAGGATGGAAACTTAGTGCTAGGACGAACAGAGTTGTTATCTCTGGTTTGTTGCCCATGCCACGTGCTAGTGAGGCGGGAAGAGGAGAGAGAGGAATTGAACACATGGCTACAGGAATGGTGTTGGAGGGAGGGTTTTGGATTCTTAGATAATTGTGGGTCTTTCTATGGTAAGTGGGACCTCTACAAGCAGGATGGTCGTCATCTGAACCAGAGGGGTACCAATATCGTGGGCGGGGTGGTTGGGTTGGTTGGGCCGGGTGTGAGCCACGGGGTGGTTGGGTGGCTCAACAATTTAACTCCCCCTCCCACTCCACCAAGGACATGCAGGTCCTTGGACTCCTCTATCTCCAGAACATAACAACACGACGCTTGGAGAATGAGCGCCTCATATTCCGCCTGGAAACCCTCCAACCACAAGGGATGAACTCAGATTTCTCCAGTTTCCTCATTTCCCCTCCCCCCACCTTGTCTCAGTCGATTCCCGCGAACTCAGCACCGCCCTCCTAACCTGCAATCTTCTTCCTGACCTCTCCGTCCCCACCCCACTCCGGCCTATCACCCTCACCTTGACCTCCTTCCACCTATCACATCTCCATCGCCCCTCCCCCAAGTCCCTCCTCCCTACCTTTTATCTTAGCCTGCTGGACACACTTTCTTCATTCCTGATGAAGGGCTCATGCCCGAAACGTCGAATTTCCTGGTCATTGGATGCTGCCTGACCTGCTGCGCTTTTCCAGCAACACATTTTCAGCTCTGTATATGGATTTCATCAAGTCGTTCGATAAGGTTTTCCACAGTAGGCTATTGTACAAAATGTGGAGGAATGTGATTGTGGGAGTTTTACCAGTTTGGATCAGTAATTGGCTTGGTAAAAGAAGACAGAGGGTGGTGGTTGATGGGAAATGTTCACCCTGGAGTCCAGTTACTAGTAGCGTACCGCAAGGGTCGGTGTTGGATCTACTGCTGTTCGCCAGTTTAATTAAAGACCTGGATGAGGGCGTAGAAAGTTGAGTTAGTCAATTTGCAGATGACACTAAGGTCAGTGGAGTTGTGGATAGTTACGAAGAATGTTTTAGTTTACAGAGAGACATAGATAAGCTGCAGAATTGGGCAGAGAGGTGGCAAATGGAGTTTAATGTGAACAAGTGTGAGGTACATTGCCTTGCTTCGAATAAACGGAATGCAAAGTAATGGACTAATGGTAAGATCCTTGGTCATGTAGATGAGTAGAGAGATCTCGGTGTCCAGGTACACAGTTGCTTGAAAGTTTCCACTTAGGTTGACAGTGTTGTTAAAAGGCATACAGTGTTTTAGCTTTTATTAAAAGAGGGATCGAATTCCGGAACCATGGCGTTATATAACAGCTGTACAAAAACTCTGGTGTGGCCGTGCTTGGAGTATTGTGTACAGTTCTGGTCACTGCATTATAAGAAGGATGTGGAAGCTTTGGAAAGCGTGCAGAGGAGATTTACTAGGATGTTGCCTGGTATGGAGGAAGGGCTGAGGAACATGAGGCTGTTTTCATTGGAGAGAAGAATGTTCAATGTTGACGTAATAGAGACATATAAAATAATCAGAGGGTTGGATAGGGAGAGCCTTTTTTCAAGTATGATGACGGCGAGCACGAGGGGGCATAGCTAGAAATTGAGGGGTGATACATATAGGACAGATGTCAGAGGTTGTTTCTTTACGTAGAGAGTAGTAAGGTTATAGAATGCTTTGCCTCCAATGGTAGTAGATTCGCTAACTTTAAGTACATTTAAGTCGTCATTGGACAACCATATCGACGTACATGGAATAGTGTAGGTTAGTTAGGCATCAGATTGGTACGACAGGTAGATACAACATCAAGGGCCGAAGGGACTGTACTGCACTGGTGGCATGGTGTAATGATAACCCTTTCTCTCAAATTCGGCAATAGTAAGGAACTGATCACTGACTTCAGTAAAAAAAAAGGAGGGGACCACGCACTCAACTACACTAACGGTTGAGGGAGGTGCAGGGCATCAACTCCTTCGGAGTGACGATAACTAGCAACCTACCCTGGACTTCTCACATAGGTCTGACCGTCGGGAAGGTTCAACAACGCCTCTGCTTTCTCACGTGACTCAGGAAATTCAGCATGCACTACTTCTACAGATGCACTGTTGTCAGCGGACTGTCCAGGTGCGCAACGGCCTGGTACAGCAACACTCTGCCCAGGACCATCAAAAACTACAGAAGATTTTGTTCACAGCCCAGACTATGACGGACTCCAACCTCCCAACCATTGACTCTATTTACACGGCTCGTTGTCGCAGAAAGACTGCCAACTTCTATCCCAGATTACTGAGTGAAGGGAGAGAGGAAATAGCTGGGGCCTTAACAGACATCTTTGTAACATCCTTGAACACAACTGAGGTTCTGAAGGACTGGAAAATTGCTAATCCCCTTGTTTAAGAAGAGTAGCATGAATAATCCAGTTAATTATAGACCAGTGAGCCTGTTATCAGGGGTACGGAAGCTGCTAGAGCAGTTACTGAAGGATAGGATCTATTCTCATTTGGATGAATAAAGTCTTGTCAGTGGCAGTCACCATGTTTTGTGCAGAGAAGGTCATGTCTTACCAACTTAATAGAATTATTTGAGGAAGTGACAAATTTAATTGATGAGGGGGGGATGTGGATGTCATGTACTTGGAGTTCAGGAAGTCATTTGATAAGTTTTTCCATGGTCGGCTTATGGGGAAAGTGAAGTCACATGGGGTCCAGGGTGTGCTCGCTATGTGGATAAAGAACTGGCTTGGCAACAAGAGACAGAGAGTAGTAGGGGAAGGGAGTTCCTTGAAATGGAGAACTGTGACCAGTGGTGTTCTACTTAAAATGTTTCTGGAAAGATACATGTATGGGCAGAGAACAAAAGGATGCAGACCCTTAGAAAATAGGCGACAAGATTAGATAGAGGATTTGGATCGGCGCAGGCTTGGACCATCAAATGGCCTGTTCCTGTACTGGAATATTTTTTGTTCTAACATTAACAAAGACCCATCACATGTCTGTAAAGATCTCCCACAACCTCTTCCATCAGGCTAAAAGATACAGAAGCTTGAAAGCACAGAACCACAAGTTCAGGAACAGCTTCTTCATGCCTGTTTTTAGACTGATGAATGGACTCTCTAATCTCAGATAATGCTGATCTTGTTCATGTTGATCTCGCCTGGTGCACGCCCTGCACAGCGTAACCTATATGCGTCTCAGACATGTTATAAAACCGTCGTTCTGTGCATCCTTGCTTACTATGATCTGCCTGCATATCTTGCTACAGATAAAAATAAATCCTCACCTCCCTCCTTCCAGCTCCCTCCAGTGCTCACGCCCAGCTCTCCCTGGTCCTCACCCCCGCTCCTCCAATTTCCCACTCCCAGCTCCCCGTGACCCCACCCCCAGCTCCCCGTGGCCTTTGTCTCTCGCTGTTTCTCTCACACTGTCTGATTCCCTCTGTTTTCCTTCTCCCTGTCTTCTGCTTCTTTCCCTGAACCTATTATCGTCCCTTCTTCCTACCCATGTGACTGTCTATTTCCTTGTTTTGCTTCCTTTCTCTCTTAGACTTACTGCCAATCTGTTTGCCTCACTGTGTTCTCTCTTTCTACTTCCTTACGGTGTCTGTCTCTTTCTCCCTCGTTGTGATGGTGATGACTAATCTATTTGTTTGAAGAATTTGATGGCTCATTGGGTCGATGTTGGCAATGCAATTAATTCAACTGGGTTTTGGTATCGTGGACATAATTTAAATTTGTTGTCAAAACAGCGATCAGAATGTGGGTATCCGTTTAACAGCCAATTGTTAACATCGAAATATTTTGGAACTGCCCATCTCCCAGTGCTCTGTATACTGGCTACTCAATGCATTCTATTGCCGTGTATAATGGCCTGACATGGTAACGGCTCTGCCCAGGACCATAAGATACTGCAAACGGTTGTGTATGCAGCCCAGACCTTCACGGAAGACAACCTTCCATCCATTTATACTTATCATTGTCACAGAAAGGCTGGCAACATCAAAGATCTCTCCCAAACCTGTAATGATCTCGTACAACGTCTTCCAACAGGGAGAAGATACAGAGACTTGAAAACATGGACCAGCATGCTCAGGAACACTTCCTTCCCTACCATTATTACACTGACGAATTGACATCTCTCATTTTTCAAATAATATTAACCTTGCTAATGTCGATCTTGCTTTGCCCACCTCCTGTGAAGCTATAACCATGTATGCCTCACTCCGTCGAAGTACCCTATGATCTCTGTTTTCTTGTTTACTATCATGTGCCTGCACTACATGCAAAACAAATATATCCATTTTGTACATTTTTCTAAAATAAATCAAATCAAATCAGATCAAACAGGTGGACTGCAGGGGCTCAAGGTCTTCTCAAGGGCAACTTGGAAAGTGAATAATGGTGGTACAGTCAGAGATACCCATTAACAAATATAAGAAAATGACCACACTCAGGGAAGATAGACAGAGGTATCAAATCGATTTAAGCATGATCTTAGATATATACAGGTATCCCTCGGTATCAGAAAGTAGAATGCTCCTACGAAACTGTTCGCAAGTTGATATGGTGTAAAGTGCAGTAGCACTAATTTGTATGGGAAAAAATTCAGCTCTCTTCGTAAAAGTGAAAATCCTCTTCAGATTTCTTTTGGTTAGCGAAACTAAGTCCAAATGTAGGTCATTCGGAAAAGGAAGTGGTGAAAAGTCAACTTTTGAAAAGTGGGCGATATCTATATCTACGTGAGCATGATATTCAGGATAATGGGATAAGTGAAAAGTAAATGAACTGAATCTTACATTTTATTTCCACCCCAGTTGTTCATCATTCTCTTTGTTTGCTCTTTTTCTTTTATATCTCTCTTTCTCTATTGATTCCCCCTCCCCTTCAAAGCAGATTTCCCAGTCAACGGTATTAATCACACTCCTTTCCAGCTGCATTCAGTTCAGGAAAGTTCCCCAACACTTTCTGTTAGTTTCTTTGCATTTCTTTGTATAATTTCAGATTGACAGCATCATCCTTTATTTGATTTCACCTTCAATTTTGTTATTCCGTGCGATGTTGGCATCTCTGCTGAGGGCAGCATTTGGTACCATCACTAATTGCCCTGACTCTGAGGCCATTCCACAAGCCAATATAAAGTTAAGCACATTGTTATGGGTCTGAAGTCTCAATTAACCCTGACCGGGTAATAACGTTAGATTCCTTTACCGACGGTGATCAGTGAAACATGAAGGTTTCCAGACAAAATGGATTGCTTTTATGATGTTTTTCATGAAATTCACTTCTATTTCAATTCTTATCATTTTTATGTAAGTTCTGTCATCAGCTGTGGGAGGACTTGAAACAAATCATTTGAAACAATATCTTTCGTTTAATTAGCTTTGCTCCTGAATTACATCCATCGACATTCCTACATTCATACATTGTCCTAATCATGAAGTAACGTCCGAGGCAAGAACAATTTTGTGATTGAAGTATTTGAAAATGACAAAGTGGCCAGAAGAGAGCTTGAAGTATTAAGTCTAAATTTTACCAACGTGCAGCCAATGGTTTGTTCAGCAACAGCACTGACTCAGAGATGAAGATCGGGGATATTAGGAGCTGGTAGTGGACAGGTTTAGTGACAGAGAGAACAGAGACATAAACCATTTCAGGGCAAAAAGAGATCTCGAGGTTGTGCACAGGTTTGTTCTCATATGTTTGTGACGGAGTCGTCTGCCATTCATGGGTAATGAATGGAAACTGCAATTGAAACTGTAGGCATAGTTTCTTTCTCTGAGAATTATAGATAACAGAAATTGCCAAGAAGTTCAAATTTGATTATACAATTAATGAATGGACAGAGATAGAGAACACCAACAATAGCGAGAATAGGTTAGCAGCACACCCTTCACACCGCCCAGAATAATCATCAGCACTGCTGATATCCGATATGGTAGAAATTCCTAATAGGGGGAAATCTTGAAAAGTCTCAAGGAAAATGTCCTCTCCATTGTTGTAATATTCCAGTCTGCAATTCCCAGATTCAGATCTGTCCTCTTTCTGTCTACACAGCTGTTGATCTCTGTTACTGTGGGAGCTGATGCATCTGCTACTACAGTGGGATAGCACAGTGAATGAAGCCGCTCACCAATAGGAGGGGGAAATCCTCCAGTGACACAGTTACATTGCATGGAGACTGACATTAATCACAGTCACTGAGCAAACAGTCCCAGCTTTCAATACAGTACATCCAGTTTACAATATACCTTGACTGGACTAGGTGTTGACATTGCTTGCTATTGGTCAAATCTCCCATCACCAATTGCTCTAGTGAAGTCAGTTGTGAGGGAGAATGATGGATGTTATCTTTTCGTAGGCGAAATGATCTTGCTCTGTTGTCCGTTTACTTTGCTGTAACCTCTCTCCCCAAATCCCTCCACCCCCCAAATGAATCACAATCAGGATGTTGTTACTGTGCTGATCTCTCCTCCACGGGAACAAACGCTAGCGAACAGACTGTCATTGGGCACAGTCACCCTGAACATAGACAGGAAGTGTCGACTTCTCTGAACGTTCCTCTCCCTGCTCTAATAAGGCAAATTTGGAACTTCCATAGAGAATATGCTTCAGTAATTAATTTATACAAATTGACAAACTTCTAAATGCAGTTTTATTTGCTGTAAAACAGTATTTTTTACACATTTTGGCCTCACTCCAAAACCTATGTGATAATTGCAATGAACGTATTCATTAAGACTTATGAATTAATGAGTCAGGTTCGAATGAACTTGACATTGGCTGCGAGAGATGGCGGAATGGGGGCAGTGGCTGCAGAGACTGCATGGGGAATACAATGATATTCCCCAGTCATCATCACTCTTTCTGACAGACAGAATTAAATCTAATACACAACAGGGAAGCAGCCAACATTTGGGAGATGTAATGCTGAATGACAATGTGATATGAACAGGATAATTTTAAATGTGATAAAATGAGCAATATTTTAAATACGCACCATTTAATCTTTGGGTATACAGATTGAGTAGAGTCACTGGACCTGAAACATTAATTTTGATTTCTCTTCACAGATACTGCCAGACCTGCTGAGCTTGCCCTCTAAGTTCTGTTATTTTTTTGTTTAAGTTTGATCATATTGTTCATATCAGACAGGATACTTACAATTAAAAGCAGACACTCGTAACAAATTGTGAAGGGCAATGGGGACAAAACAGGAGACTAACAGTAGAAATACAATTATTCCAAGCTGGAAGAGGCAATGGGTTGAGTTTCCCCCACTTTTGCTGTAAATAATTCTGTGATATGTAATCAAAGCCTTTGGAGAGGGGGTAGACAAGCTAGTTCAATGAAGGATACAGAGTGTTCCATCATCAATAATCTATTCCTATTATCTCATAAAATTACAGCTGGCTCTGAAGTGTCTTTTCAAACAAAGTGGAGTTCCTGAGATTTACAAGATATTCAGAAAAAATATTCTTTCTTACGTTTGAATCTTAAAGAAGGAACACATTTCGGCCGTAACACAGGTGTCCCAGACACACCAACTATAATAGGAACTTGAAAGGACGACATTGTTCATATATAACCAAATTCAGCATGTACACTTGACAAGAAACATGCAATATAGTGATTCGGAAACATGAAATACAACAGAAAATGGTGGAGAAACGCAACAGATGAGGAAGTAATTGCAGAGAGAAACAGAGTTAATATATCAAATAAGATGTGACACTGTTCTGAAAAAGTTATATTGAAATCAAAGTTTAATTGTGTATATCTCTGCTCAGAGGGTGCCAGACCTGCTGAGTTTCCATCTATCGATTACTTTTTCGTTCTGAAGTGTGACAAATTGACTGATCTGAACGATATAAGCAAAGCTGCTATCTCAGTTGAATCTCGAATAATTTATTATGGACATTAAATGAGAAATTACGAAGTTCCTATGTTTCATAGTCCTCTAAATATCGATGATGTATTGCGTTGTGAGACAAAACCAATGTGAGACATTGTCTTTTGCATAGGTACGTCTTGGATATTCTGTGTAGTGGTCACCCAGTCTACCTTTAGTTTCCTCAATGTAAAGCAGACTACAATGTGAGCAGCGAATTTAGTAGACCGGATGGTGGGAAATGTTTGTAGGATGCTGCTTCACCTGGGAGGTATGTTTGGCCCTTGGATAGTGAAGAGGGAGGAGGTAAATGGGAAGTGTAACAACTATGGCAGGGGAACGTGAAGTGGACCTGTGGTGGGGGTGGGGGGTGGGGCGAGGTGTTGGGCGAGAATAAAGAGCGGACCAGGGTGTCCTGGAGGAAATTGTCCTTCAGAAGGCGGAAAAGGGAGAGGAGGCTAATATATGTCTGGTGGTGGCATTGCGCTGGAGGTGGGGGAATTCAGACTGATGATCCTCTGCATATGAATGCTGGTGGGATGATAGGTAAGGACAAGGGGAACTCTAACGCTGTTGCAGGATGTAAGAACGAGGCTGAGGGTAGAAGTGCAGGAGGTGGGTCGGAACTGGTCGGAACTGTCCCGTCGATAACAGAGTTGGGGAATTCTCGGGTGAGGAAGAAGGTGGACATTTCAGAGGCCACGTTTTTGTAGTTGACATCATCAGAAGCAATGTGGTGGAGACGGAGGAACTGAGAGAATGGACTAGAGTCTTTGCAGGAAACAGGGTGTGAGGATGTATACTTGGAGTTAGTTGTTTAATACTGGATATCAGTGACCGGTCTATCCCCAGAAATAGAAGTAGATATGTCGAGGAAAGGAAGAGAGGAGTCAAAGGTAGAGCAGGTGAAAGTGAGAGAGAGGTGCAAATTGGAAATTATGATCTTTTCCAATTCTGGGCAAGAGAGAGGAGCAGCAGCGATGGTATCATCTACGTATTGGAGAAAGAGTTGTGGATGGGCGCTGGAATAGAACTGGAACAAGGAATGGTCTACGTACCCCATGAAGGAACAGGTATAACATGGGCCCACGTATGTATCCATGCACCCCCTCTGTATGGCAGGAACAGGCTAAAGCAATGGGTCTGCCCAGGCAGTTCAGTTTGTGGATTTTCAGGAGGAGATAAAAGAAAACTCTGCTATCAGAGGACCTTCAGCTTCGGGACTGTTAGGTGGGGGTGAGTGTGTGTGTTTTTGGTGGGGGTGGGGGGGCGAGTGAGTGTGAATCTCCAGATGAAATGTGGTCATACTTAGTTAATAAAATACCCTGATGTACCATGGCAGGGTTATGGACCAGCAGGTGAAATGTGGAGGTATCTGAGAGCTGGCACTCAGCCTCTGAAATGCAGAGATGAGTCCACTAGACTACAGCAGCACCACCCTAATCGGCACAGGCTGAATAACATAGTCAGGGTTGGAACGAAGCATACAGTGTACAGGGTAATAGGTTGGATAGGGTGAGGGGGATACAGAGAATTTAAGACAGCCAAAATCACATGGAGCGTTCTCAATCAACAGATTGAGTTCAAGTAAACGCCAGAGGATTGGGTCCAGGTGGAGGGAAAGTGTTGGAGCTGGGCGAATGGTATATGGGATGGGGTGTGTACTCTTGCACAAAGAAATGGACACTGAGAGAAGACGGTGGAAGAGGAGTTCAACATTATGCCGTGCCTGAAATTCATTAAAGTGGGACACAGAGGGATAAAACTGAGACCTTTGCCGAGTACAGAACATTCAGCATTAGTGCGTGGAAGGTTAGGAGGGCTGGTGAATACATGACAGGAGGTGGGCTTGGGGAAGGGGATAGACTCAGATTGCAGGGTATGGGTGTGTGGCAGGTTGCAGAGGCTCATAGGCATATCTAAGTTATTCCATCTTGTGGGCCTCGTGTATCTGGTGAGCACGGCAAATGAGCTGGAGAATGAAGTAGAATTGGGGAATGGTGCAGCCTTGATCCAATGCGATGTGATGCTGTTGAACAGAGAAAATGTTGATCTCAGTGGCAACGGCACCGCATAACAAGTCCTCAGAAAGTAAGTGATTGAAAATAATCGGAATCATTATCTTATTGTAATGCTCTGATATCATTGGGGTGACACTCAACCAGCTAAGTCTTACTTTTCTGAGATTTTAGACCAAAGTGTGAAAACTGAATGTATCTTGATGTTATTAATAAGACAAATTCATCCATGGTTTTGGAAGGCACTAGCAAGCGCAGAGTTTATTTGTCATTCCCAATAGCTTTAGGGAAGGTGTCATTATTCATTGAGGAAATTACCAGCACAGAATTTCCTCCGATTCCCGTTGACCGCAGTTTCCTGAGGGTCAATGATGCTACATGAGTCAAATACTACTTTGATGGCACCTCAACTGACAATGGAAAATCAGTTAAAATACTAAAGAGAAAAGGGGTAGAACACGGCATACTTGAACAATGTAGTCACTGATCTCGCAACGTTTAAGGACAAACAGATGCAGGGACTTCTGATTTTGAGGAGAGGTGTTTCCTATTTGGGATGAGGCTGTTTGGTGAAGCGCTGTGACAGAGAGACAGAAAACAGTTCCACTCTATATGGGGAAAAAATCACCCTATTCACGGTACATTACACAGTGACAGACCTACACTATTGTCTGTTCCTATTGGGCATTGAACATCTCAATCTCATCATTCACTGATGACCAATAGCAACACAGAAGCCAGCAGCTCCCATCACCCCAGTGGAAAGCAAAAAGGGTAAGGGAAGGCCAGTGGAAGTGGGAGTAACTAGGGAACTGGTGTAACTTACAGTGGGAATGGCAGAAGAAAGATGTGAAGAGATATTATCAGCGGAAGAGCATGTGGCAACAGAAGGGGTAGTGCAAGGGAAGTAGGAGCGTAAAGAAAGAGTAGGAAGGGGAGGAAGAATGGCTAATGAAGTTTTAGTAACTGGGTAAAGCTTGTTTGTGAAAAAGTGAGGTTGGGTGAAAACCACCAATGCTCAGGAAAATTGGGATCGGATTCCATTGAAAATTAAAATTTGATGTGCTTCTTTTTCTATCACTTGCTTGTTTATCAGATTGTACTTTCACTCTGTAGTTTTGTATCTCCATCAAATGCAGGTGACGTGTTTTTCTCCCATATCCGCCCCCCCCCCACCCCGGCCCGGTGTTGTGTCTCAACATTTTTGAATATTTTTTTTAACAGTATGTATTTGCTTCCACTTCAAGGTAGACATGAGAATATGATTTGATCTCCTGCCGTTTGTCCATAACATGGAATTTAATTGAATATTTATCCTCATCACATTAGCTGATTCAAGCAATGAGTCTGTGTCCATCCTGCAGATGAAAAATTTCTTCAGTTTTCACTATTGTTACAAAGGACAGTGCCACACAAAAGGCTAATGTTCCAGTGCAAGGTGCCAAACCGAAATTCACCCTAAATTAGGTACACACTTTATGAATAAGACATGCTGAGGGACAGAGTGTAAAGGTGAATTTAACTTTGTGTCAAAAATGGTATTTGCTGCTCCCTCATAATAGGTGTTATCTACATCACTCTGTAAATTCCCCAAAATAAGAACAAGAGACTGGAATTCTTAATTATTGCTTCGTAAATAACATGTGGAGAACTGGAAGGAAATCAAGGTTTGTTTGTGATATTCATAAATGATGATGGTGAGAATGTGGAAGATGGATGGAAATGGAATGATAACTAATGTTGGGGATGACACAAAGATTAGTTGGGTGCTTCACAGTCAGGAGGACAGGGTTAGGCTAAGGCCGATATAAACAGATGATTTCTATGTCCAGATTAATGGCCGATGAAGTTTAACACTGATAAATGTGAGATGATGTACATCTGAATTAACAAGACAAGTGAGTACTCAAACTTTGAAGAGCGATGGCTAAACTTGTTCCTTTTTTCTTTGCAGCAGGGAAGGTTGAAGAGGGAACAGGGTACAGGTGTACACGAGCATAAGGGGTATGGAGAGGATGAACAGACAGCAGCTGTTTCCCTTACTCCAACGGTCAAAAACTAAAGGAAACATATTTAAAGTGAAAGGCAGGAGATTGAGAGGGGATTTCTGGAGTCTGTACTGAACTGAGAGGGTGGCACAGATATAGAATATAAAGTTCCTATGTGTGGACATGGGCCCTTCGGCCCACAAAGTCCACACTGATCCTCCAAAGAGTAACCCACACAAACACATTCCTCCTATATTTACCCCTGACTAATGTACCTAACCTACATGTCTCTGAACACTTTGGGCAATTTAGCATGGCCAATTCACTTATCCTGAACATCTTTGGATTGTGGGAGGAAATCGGAGTACCTACAGGAAACCCACGCGGATATGGGGGGAATGTGCAAAATTCATACAGGCAGTCACCCAAAGCTGGAATCAAACCTGGGTCCCCAGCGCTCTAAGGCAGGCGTGCTAACCACTGAGCCGTATTTCTGCCCCTAATAACATGTGTCTGGAATGCATTTCCTATTCGGGTGATTGATCAGGTAATTTCACAAACTTTTAAAAAAAGCCTTTGGATATGCACTTGGAGATGCAAGCTCGCATTTTCATTCAATTATTCTATGTGCTGGCAGCCACGAACACTCAGATATATTCTGAAGCAATAGCTAATGGCAGTTCCTAGTTTGTTCCATTGACTGTACTCAGTAAGTGTGCCTCCAGTGATATTCTGCTGTTATCTCCCACTTTCTATTTAAATGTTTCTGTTTCCTTGAGTTGGTAATGTAATTTCTGCTGTCGATTATGTCATTTCCTGCCCTTTTTTCTCAGAGGATGGTAGATGGACTCAAAATTGCTGTGTTTGTTGATGGAGTTCTGGTTGGAATGCCATGTTTCCAGGAATTCTTGTGCTTGTCTCTGATTGGCCTGTCCTAGGATGGATATGCAGACCTAGTCAAAGTGGCGTACTTCCTCATCAGTACGTAAGATATCCGTATTGGGATCATGTCTTTTGTAGCCAGTTGATGTTCATATATCCTGGAGACTAGTTTTCTGCTTGTTTTTCCGTTGTAGTGTTTGTTACAGTTCTTGCAAGGCTTATTGTTCCTGGAGCAGAACAGACAAAGATGTGAATTTATTGCGGTGCTCAAAAGTATGAAAAAAGTTGCAGAGTAGAAAAAGAATACTGTATTAGTAGGCATTATAGCATCAAGGAATTCTAATTTCAAGGTTGTCAGTAAAAGAGCTAGAAGTGAAATAAGAAAAAACGTCTTTATTTAGAGAGTTGTTACGAATTGGAATTGACCGGCTGGGAAAGTTGTGGATAAAGATTCAAAAGAGAACTGGATATATATGTGGAAATTATGAATTTAACGGGCAACAGAGAGAGGGCTGGCAAATGGGAGGTGCTTGGGAGATATTTTTGGAACTGATGCATACATAATGGCCAAAGGCTTCCTCCTGTACTTTCAAGTTTTGAACTCTATCATGTGTCAGCTGTGAATAAAAGTCAGTATCCAATTATTTCACTGTGTAAATGCTCGCAAATATCTGATTACTTGGTGCAGCATAAACATTTAAAATGCAAGTTCTGCAAGGTCAGCTTCATTATGAAGTTTAATTATTACTCATAACATGCATATTTTACATGTTGTATTCCCATTACTAAAACAAATATATCATTGCTTTGTCACAAACCTCTTTGGAAAGCTTTGACTTTTCACTGAGACAATATTATGTTCGTTGCTTTTTTTCACTCTCCACGTTTCATAATAAACATCATTCATTCTAAAAATTGGAAGTTTTCTAATTATTATTCACTAAAATTTGATAACACAAATAATTTATTTAGTTTAATGTTCACAGTCCATGGTGAATTATTGCAATTTTTAAATTGCTGGCAAATAGCTGAAGATCGTACATTTCAGTGAGAATTAAACTGATTGATTATATATCAATGTATAAGAACGCTAATTCTATTTGTATGTTCAGTCGTTTGCTCACTCTGAACATGTAATCATTCAGAAGCCAACCACTTTAAAAATATTGGAGTGGCAAAACATTGCTTTGAATCCTGACATTGAATCTCTAATTCTGATCACCACAAGAGTTATGTTCATTCTTGATAAAATAAAATGTACATACTTTATTTCTGTCTTAGAAAATCTTGACAGGAGTTTATATTTTAGTTCCATAAATATAGAATCAACAGAATTGATTGAAGAGATTCTAGTTCAGTTGAATGATTATCGTTCACATCTTATTTTTGCCCAATTCATGGAATATAGCAAACATCCGACTATTGTTCGGCTCAGTAAACTCACCACCTTGCAATGAGTTATGCTGAAAATTGCTTCAAATATATCTGAAATCATTTACACTGTTATTGGACCTCACAGCTGCCTGAGATACACAGAGACTCAGTTGCCTTTTCCAAAATCTGTACATTGAGTTTCTAACCTGGTTCGGTCAAACAATTCTTCAAAACAAGTAATTTGGAATCCACCTTGGGTAGAGGGAGAACCCGTCAACAGACTATCACTGGTCTCAGTGTAGGTACAAATGTTGTCCAGGTTAAATACTAATGGCTGACCAGCAATCAAGTTTTAAAATTCATCTTCAGCCAGAACCTGGCCCAGAGAGCAGACGTGTTGACATGGAGAGCCAGAATCACACCATACAAGTTACTTATGGTGATGAAATCTGACCTGCCTCCAAGATTCCATACACCTGCACCCCGGGTGAAGACGTAAACAAGTTGACAATCTATTACAGTGTCTTGTGCCTCAGAAAGAATCCTCTAAATCCATATCCAATAAATGGCACCTTCACATTCTCCAGTATCAAAATAAAATTGTACATCTCTGTGAATGGTCAGAGATTACTACATGGATCACACAGTAGAACGTATGTGAAGTAACCAGCAGCAAACGGCAATCCAAAAATCACATTAATAACTGAACTTGACGGATTCTGTCTGGTCTAAGTAACCACACATATTATACTGGCTTTCAGGTGACTGTAACAATGCACACCATAACTGGAGATTTTGGCCTTGCACCCCTCCAAAGCTTCCTGATCTCACACATCACTGCCTCACACATTCAACAATTGATGACAATCCACAAGCTGGGTGGAACTGGAAACACAGAACAACGCAGCACTCTACAGACCGTTCGGTCTTTGACATTCTGTTGACCTTTGATCCTACTCTAAGATCAAACTAACCTCCATACATTTCATTTTACTATCATTTGTGTGCCTATCCAATTATATATCAGTAATATAGTTGACTTTACTACAACTGCTGGCTGTTCATTGTACACACCCACCCCTCTGTGAAAGAACCTACCTCTGACATCACCCCTAAACCTTCCTTCAATTACCTTAAAATCATACCCCATCGAGAGTCTTTTCCACCCTGGCAGAAAGTAAATGGCTATCCACTCTATCTATGTGTCTCATCATTTTGAACGCCCCTGTCAAGTCACTTTCCATTCTTCTTCATTCCAATCAGGAAAACACCTTAGCTCCCTCAAATTTTCTTTGTATGACATGCCCTCCAGTCCAGACAGCATCTTGATAAATCACCTCAGCACGGTCATCAAAGCTTCCACATCTTTCCTACAACAAGGCAACCAGAGCTGATCACAATATTCTAAGTTGGTCTCACAAGGGCTCCATAGAGTAGCAGCATAACCTCGCAGCTGTTAAACTCAATCTCTCGGCTAATGAACACATCAAACACATCCGAAACAATCTCATTAACATGGGGAGCAACTTTGTGGGAGCTATGTCATGAACCACATGATCCCCCTGTTACTCCACAATGGAAGAATCCTGCCTTTAACCCTGTATTCTGCATTCAAATTCGATTTTCCATAATGAATCGTATCCCACTTTCCATATTGAACACCATCTGCCACTTCGCAGCTGGGTACTGCATCCTGTCAATGTTCCTGTTGCAAACTACAATAGCCCTCCACTCTATCCACAGTTCCACCAACCTGTGTTACATCATCAAACTTACGAACTTACCCTTCCACTTCATCATCCAAGTCATTATCAAAATCACAAACGGCAGAGGTCCCAGAACCGATCCTTAAGGAACACCACTGCTCACCTAGTTCCACACTGAATACTTCCCATTTACCACCACCCTTTGTATTCTATGGGTTAACCAATTCTGTATCCAGGCAGATAGGTCTCCCTGTATACGATGCTTCCTTACATTCTGAATGAAACTACGACGGGGACGTTTATCAAACACCTTGGTAAAATCCATGCACTCCGCATTCACTGCTCTACCTTTTTCAGTGTGTTTAATCCCATCCTCAAATAATCCAATAAGACTTGTGAAGTATGACCTGCCCCTCATAAATCCATGCTGACTATTTCTAATCAAACCTTGTTTTTCCAGAATCCTCTCCAATAATTTGCCCAGTACTGATGTAAGACTGAATTGTCTGTCATTCTCAGGAAAATCCCTGTTTCTTTGCCTGAACAAGGGATTACATTTGCCACCCTCCAATCAATGGACGCTACTCCAATGGAGAGTGAAGGCGCAAAGGCACAGAAATCTCTTCCCTCTCTTCCTTTAGTAACCTAGAGTGTTTCCGCCTGGCCGAGGGATTTATCTATCCTAATGTTTGTATTTCACCTCAACTTGTTTACTCCCAATCCAACCAAATGATTGACAGCTTTCCATTTCAGGGATCTGTACAGTGCTGCCTTCCTGAGCAAGTATGGTTCCCAATATCCTTTGTATTATGGAATGGAAAACATGGGAAGCTTTGATTCTGCTGCTGCTCAG
Source organism: Hemiscyllium ocellatum (assembly GCF_020745735.1). Taxonomy (NCBI): domain Eukaryota; kingdom Metazoa; phylum Chordata; class Chondrichthyes; order Orectolobiformes; family Hemiscylliidae; genus Hemiscyllium; species Hemiscyllium ocellatum. The sequence continues at coordinate 627,407 of NW_026868361.1, forward strand.
ATGCAGCCTGACTGCTGTTCTTTTCCAGCGCCACAATTTTCGACTCTGATCACCAGTCCTCACTTTCTCCATCACTGAGGGCTGTCCCCTCTGCACACTGAGCAGGGAACTAATCAGCAGAAACTCATTGTATCTGGAGCTGACTGGTCAGTTCTGGAAAGTTCTATTTGATGAACACATTTACTAAAAACGAATTTCAAATTCAACAAATATTCATTCAGTCCCAGAGTTACAGTTTTGGTTCATGAATTGGACAGGTTGATAACGAACAGTGAATGACTGAAGAACTCCGAGGTAGAGAGTATTACAGGTGATATATTCCAGCTTGGATGTGCTTTACCTCAATGCTGGTAATATTATCAGACAGATATGATAAGGAAACGAGGTGACATGTGGAAATGTGACATTTTTTCGATTACAGAGATGTGTTTGAGGGAGGTCGGGGCTAACAACTCAATATTCTGTAGAACCAGAACAAGAGTCAGGACAGAAGAGAGGGTAAAAGAGGAGGTGACGTTGCCTTATTAATTATGGAGTTAATTATTGGCGTAAGAAGGGACAATATATTGAAAGGATCTTCTAAAGAGGCTTGGTGGTTAGAACTCAGGAGCAAAACCATGACAGAAACACTGCTAGGTATATATTATAGACCCCCAGATAAAGGAAAGTACGAGTGCAAGTATATAACCAAGTTATTGAGGTGTGTAAAACAATAATAGGAAAATTACATTCAAGCATTTCAATTCCAAACATTCATTTGGTCAGTGATAAATTTTTAAGAGGGGCAGGTGTTTTGAAATTTATTCCAGAGAGCTTCTTATATCAACACAGAGCAGATACAACAATAGGCAGTGCAGTGCTGGGCCTCACTGTGGGAAACAAAGCCAGTCAGCTGTTCCAGGCAGAGGTGGGAGAGCATTTTAGGACCAGTGACCGTGATGTCACACATTTTGACTTTGCGAAGGAAAAGACCCCAAAAATGTTAGATAAATAAGGGCTTTTTGCATTGGGGAGACAGATTTTATGGAAACAAATGACAGGAAACGGCCAAAGTGCAGTTGCGTCTGGGTGAAACTGTAGCAGAACAAGGTGGGGCGGTGGTTGGGGGAATCATTTGTTGAAAATGGAATTGATGACAGTGTCGGCCAACATGTTACACCGAAGATAAAATTTAGGAACACAAACCCAGAGAACCTCAGATGTCGACACAAATTCGGAACAGGATGAAAAGGGAAAGAGAAGCTTAAATCTGGTACCAAGTGAGCAGGTCAATGAAGGCCCTAAAAAAAATAGCAAGTGGAGGGCTAAACTTAAAATATCAGTGAAAGAGCAGAAGGAGGGTTGATAAAACATTAACGGGTAAGATTAGCAAGAATCCACAGGCATTTTCCTTTGGTTTATTAAGGGGAAGAGGATAATGCGGGAAAGAATGGGAGTATTAGAGACTAAGGGAACAGCCTGTCAACAGTGCCAGAGAATATGTTAAACATATCCTACGAATCGGTCTTCAGTTTGGAGAAGCAGTTCCTGGATTCAGGGAGAGTGACCGTTTGACCCTTGAGCAAACTGATACAGGAGTTGAGGAAGAGTTGGAATTTTATGCAAGCTGGAGCGGGCATATCACCAGATTAAAGACCATCAAGTCTCACATCAGTGAGAGGGAAACAATTGTAGAAAATTCGGAGGACTGTTGAGGCTGGATCATTAAATATCTTCAAGGCTGAGACAGACAGATTTTTATATAAGCGTTACGGGGAAATCACAGGAAAGTGGAATGGGGGATTAACAAAATAAATATAACCTAATCGAAGGAAAAGCAGACTCAGTGAGCGGACAGACATATTGTTGCCCCTACGTCTAATGGTGTTCTTTTCCAATAACCCTGTATTCACAAGAACATCAACCTCTCTCACTATAGAGTGAGACACGGTTTGGAATGCAATCGAGGGATTCAAGGAATTCATAAACGCAATACAAATAGACTGAAAGTACGACAGGACTGTAACAACACGGATTGCCTGTTAGGGTGAGGATTTGCGTCGACACAATCACCACTACCAGAAGAAAGACCTCAGCAAGACACCCTCCAAGGCCAAGAGCAGACCTGCACTGGGGAGCAGGTAATCTGGGGCCAGGTGTCAAGGAGTGCTGAAGGCCTAAACACTACATCGCTGTGGTGTCTCCTTCCTTCCCTGACCAAGATTAAATTTGGAGGGGTAGAGAGACATGCCGTTGGTAGCGGAGTAAGCAGTAAGCCTTTGACATGAGAGGTTTCGGACAGCTCAGCTCAGGAGAATGTACAAGTAAACTCAAATAAAGTCCTTTTAACTTTATTGTTACAGCAGTCGAGATGGCATTTACGGCAGTTGCACGCTCCATCTTGTGAGATGTGGTCGCTCAGGGAGATTTCTACCGTCCCTGATGGCTACACATGTGGGCACTGCACCCAGCATCAGCTCCTGGGAGACCGTGTTAGGGAGCGACGCTGGGCGGCAAGGTGGATCATGGGTTAGCACAGCTACCTCAGAGCACCAGTGATCAAGGTTCAAATCCCGCCTCGGGCAACTGTCTGCGTGGAGTTTGCACATTCTCCCTGTGTCTGCATTGGTTTCCTCCCACAGTCCAAAGATGTGCAGGTTAGGTGAATTGGTCATGCTTAATTACCCGTAGTGTTGCGTGTAGGGGAGTGGGTCTGGGTGGGCTGCTCTTCGGTGGGTAGGTGTGAACTTGTTGGACCGAAGGGCCTGTTTACACACTGTAGGTAATCTAATCTAGGATGCACTGAGGATCATCCGAGATACTGACAAATTCATAGACACGCCCCTAGTTATGTTTCTTTAATGACTGTAATATTTCAGTCCAACTTTCATCGTCCTGAGTTCATTAGCCTTATATGTCAGTCCTGTTGTATTTAAATGAACACAATTTAATCTAACAGGCGTTCCTTGCTTCCTATCATGTTCCAGGCAGAGAGTAGATGGGCGACCACCAGGAATGACAAAGGGAGTAGGCAGGGATTGCAGGAATCCCCTGTGGCTATTACCCTCGAAAACAAGTAGACCATTTTGGATTGTTGGGCGCAATGTCCGTTCAGGGGAAAGCAACAGTTGCCAGGTTGGTGGTACGACCACTGGCTCTTGGGCACCGCGGAAAAGTGTAAAGGTAAACAGGGCGTTAAAGTTAAGAGGGTCGATTGTTAATGGGACAGATCAAAGATTCTGTGGTCGCAAACGGGAATCCAGGGTGGTGTGTTACCTCCCAGGTGCTAGGGTCCAGGATGTCTCCAATTGGCTGCAGAACATTCTCAAGGGGGAGGGTGAGCAGAAGAAATCATTATGCACGTTGGCACAAATGATATCCGTAGAAATAGGGATGAGGTCCTGCAGCATAACTACAGAGGGCTTGGAGAATCATTCTTTAAAAATACCTTGACAGTGATAATCTCCAGAGAGGGAGATTAACGTCAGAGACTTGCACTGAAGGGGATTCCAATATCTTGGTGGCCAGTTTTGCTCGGGTTACAAGGGAGGGTTTAAACTAGATTAGCAAGTGGTCATATCCTCAAGGGCAGGGAGGCAAGTGGAAGGAGATACAATAATCAGAAATAGTAAGGTTAGGCTGGAAAACGACAGAGTAAGTAGTGCCTTTTGGATTAAATTGCATCTGTTTCGATATACGAGGGCTGACAGGTAAGGCCGATGAACTCAGGGTGTGGATAGGTAGGTGGGACTGGGATATTATAGCCATTACAGAAATATGGCTAAGTGATGGAAAGGACTGACAGCTTAATGTGCTAGGGAACAGGTGCTTTAGGTGAGACAGAGATGGTGGAAGGAGGGGAGGGGGAGTTGCATTTCTGATGAAGGGGAGTAACACAGCAGTAATCAGAGATAAAATAACTGATGGATCACTCAATGAGGCTTTGTGGGTGGAGTTAAGAAATAGGAATGGAATGGTGAGGTGTTAGGGTTGTAATATAGGCCCCCAAAGAGTCAACAGGAATGGGAGTAACAAATATGCAGGGAGAGAGGGGAGACCTGCAGGAGCAATAGGGTTATCATACTAGGGGATTTTAATTTTTCTAACACAGACTGGAACGGCCAGAGCATTAAGGGATTTGATGACATAGAATCAGTTAAATGCATCAGGAACGTTTCCTCAAGCAGTATATAGAGTGTCCTACTCGGGAAGGGGCATAACTCGAACTTTTCTTAGGAAATAGGGCTGGACAGGTGACTGAATTAATAGTGGAGGAGCACTTTGGGACCAGTAACCATAGTTCTATTAGTTTTCATATAGTTATGGAGAGGGACAAAACTGGTCAACAGGTTCATGTTCGAACTTCTGGCTTGGCTCAGTTTTAGGCCGCTGGGATCAAGGGAATCCCTGGAGGTATATAAGAGATACAGGATTTTACTGAAGAAGGACATCAGTCGGGTGAAAAGGGAGCAAGAAAAAGCCTCGGCTGAGAAGATTAGGATGAATCCAAAAAGGTACTTAAATATATTAAAAGAAAAAGCAATAACTGGAGAGAAAATAGGACCCATCAAAGACAAATGTGGAGAAGTATGTGTGGAACTATAAGAGATGGGTGAAATCCTCGACGAATATTTCTACTCTATGTTTACCGTGGAGAAAGACATGATGACTTGAGAACTTGAGGAAGTTAGTCGTGATATCTTAGGGACAATCCATATCATAGTAGAGGAGATTTGGACGTACTAGAATGTTTGAAAGTGGATAAATCTCATGGTCCTTACCCGATATATCCAAGAACACCTCAAGTGGCTCCAGAAGAATTTTCGGCGACCCTGGACTATAATGTTGATCATCACTGAACACAGTGGACGTCCAGGAAGACTGGAGGGTAGCAAATGCCATGCCCTTATTCAAGGAGAACTGCACAAAAAAAGCCTTGGAACTACGGGTCAGTAGGTTTAACATCCGTGGTAGGTAAGTTACTTGAGAAGGTTCTGAGGGATAAGATGTACATGCATGTAGAAAGACAGGCTTTGATTAGGAATAGTAAGTGCGGCTTTGTGCGAGAAAGTTTGTGCTTGACAATTTTCTTAATGTAATTGGATGAAGTGACCAGGAAGATTGAATTGTGTGCGGCAGTAGACGTCGAAACACGTGATATTGTAAAAACACAGCAGGTCAGGCAGCATTTGAGGGGCAAGAGATGTATCTTTCGGACATAGGCCCTTCATCAGGAACGTCCAATACATCGATTCTCCTGCTCCTGTGATGCTGCCTGTCCCACCGTGTTTTTCCAGTACCACACTTTTCGACACTGATCTCCAGCAACTGCCGTACTCACTTTCTCCAAGGGCGGGAGATTAAGTCAATATGGATTTCAATTACACCAGAACAGAATGAGGCCTTTCAGCCCCTGGAGCCTGATATACAATTACAGGAGGCCAATAAACCCCCCGGGCCTATAAAACTGTAACCAGATCATGCAGCACCAGTATCCAGTTACACCGCAACAGGATCAGTCTATTCAGCTACTTGAAGTCAGTAACACAGGAAATGGAAGACGCCGCCAAGTGACTGGACTATGTGGTTTACTGGAATAAAACCAGGCTACATAGCCCATCAGACCTGCACTTCCATTCAGGAAGTCAGGGCTGATCTGTACTCGGCCGCAATTACTCTTTTATGCCCAATTCTTTGTAGCCCTCGACTCTCTGACGGGTCAAAATCCACTGACACCCACTCGCACCCCCCAAACATTTCAGTGCTTTGGCCTCCCCAACTGTCTGGTCCTAACCGTCACTACCCTCTGAGAGAAGGAAACACTCCCCACACATATACCTTGGCTCATTGAAATGGATAGAAGATATGAACACAGCTTAAAGTGACTGGCCCTGATATCATGGCAGTATTTGATTGAGCGAGATGTCAAGGAGACTGAACAAAATTTAACTTAATGGGAATTAGTTGTAAACTCCCCACTGGTTGAATCATTCAGAACACAATGGGGCTGGTGGACATCAATCCTCCCAGTCCCTGGATATCCCTGTGGGCAATCCTCAGGGTAGCTTCTTCGGCATAACCATCTTCAGCTGCGTCATCAATGTCTTTCCCTCTGTCATACGATCAGAGGTGCGGATGTTCTGTGAAGATTATACAGTGTTTAGAACAATGAGTCACCTCCTAACGCACTCAGGTATCAAATCTGGACAACATTCAAGATTGTGCTGCCAACGTAAAGGTAACATTGATCAAAAGCACTGTTGGACATTAAATATTACCATGGTTAAAAGAACGAGGAACTCCTTCAGCAACTCTAGCTGGTTTCACAGTAATATAAGAAAGCCATTCCGCCCATCTGATCTGTTGGATAACAAGAGGCGCAATGCGTTCACTCACTCCTGCCTATTACACAAGAAAACAATTCAAAAAAAGACAGTAGATGTTGGAATACAAAATACACACGCAGGAAGCTGGAAGAACAAAATAAGGAAGGCAGCATCAATACTTGAGAAGTGAACGCCTTGGATATAACCATTCATCAGGACTGTGGATGGGAGTAATGGAGTCTATAGATAAAGTGGCGGGTGAGGGAGGAGGAGGCAGAGTGACGATGTGGGGGATAAGTGAACACAGATCAAGGGTATCAGCGGGTTGGTGATGGGATGGCTGAGTCCAGTTGGTAGGTAGCTGGACAAAAGCTTGCTTAGAGGAATGGAATGGAGGGGAGTGTCTGGGAAGGGAGTCGGGGAATTGGAAGGGAGGTTATTTGCAATTGGAGAATTCAGTGTTTAGTCCCCGGGGTGTAGGCTGCAGAGGAGACAGATGAGATCTTGTTCTTCCAAATCATGGTTTGGTTCATTGTGGCAATGGAGGACACCAAGGATGGCCATGTTGGAAAGGGACTGGGAAAGAGAATTGAAATAGGAGTAATTTAGCTAGGATGACTACTACATTTTAAAACAGACAAAAACTTTAGTCATTAAATTACACAATGAAACACAAAGAACAGAATAAAGAATCACGATGGAATTCAACCTAATTCAACTATACCTAATTATGCTGTTCCGAGCAAACACAACTGTCCCAATAATCAAACTGCCAATTAAAACCAGTACAAACGGAACAAATACTTCCAGGTTGAAATTGAAGGTCAGAAAAGAGAGAGAGTTTCCACACAGCTCCCAGATGAACTTCCTAGTTCAAAACTCAACTGAAAACTTCTCAGCTCAATTCAGCTCAGCAAGTTCAGCTAAAAGAGCTCACCACTCTCCGTTCATTATACTGGTCGCTTATAAAGCATGACCCCTTTGGCCTGAAGTCTCATCTGTTTCCATATAAACAAAAGGTAACTAAAAATCCTTTTCATCTCTGTACCAAACCAGACTGATAGGAGCTTGGCCACGTTTTATTGTCCCTGCGAAAAAAACCAAGGATAGAGTCTCCTTGAGCCAAGGAACAGCTTTTTGACAAATAAGGGACTTGCTTTGTGACATGTCTCCCCCCACTAAAAAAAAGAACCATCAATGCTAAAAGATAGCTGCATTTTTAACCCTTCAAACCCAGTTAGTAGTCTCAAAACAGACAGATACACTATGCTAACAGTAAACATTCAAACATGCACAAACCCTTTCAAATTCAGGCCGTGATATACCCCCACCGAACACCTCCGTATTTCATTCGCGTCTCAATAACTCATCAGCTTTCACTCTTTCGCGACCTTCCACATGCACAATTGTCAGATTGAATGGCCGCAACAACAAGCTCCATCTAAACAATCTGGCATTTTTGTTCTTAGTTTTTCCCACAAATGTATTATGATCAATTGTTGTGGTTCTGCTCGCCGAGCTGGAAGTTTTTGCTGCAAACGTTTCGTTCCCTGGCTAGGGAACATCATCAGTGCTGTTGGAGCCTCGTGTGAAGCGCTGCTTTGATGTTTCTTCCGGTATTTATATCGGTTTGTTCTTGCCGCTTCCGGGTGTCAGTTTCAGCTGTAGTAGTTTGTATATGGTGTCCAGGTCAATGTGTCTGTTGATGGAGTTTGGGGATGAATGCCATGCTTCTAGGAATTCTCTGGCTGTTCTCTGTCTGGCTTGTCCTATGATAGGGGTGTTTTCCCAGTCAAATTCATGTTGCTGGTTGTCTGAGTGTATGGCTACTAGAGATAGCTGGTCGTGTCGTTTTGTGGCTAGCTGATGTTCATGGATGCGGATTGTTAGCTGTCTTCCTGTTTGTCCTATATAGTGTTTTGTGCAGTCCTTGCATGGTATTTTGTAAACTACGTTAGTTTGGCTCATGCTGGGTATTGGGTCCTTTGTTATAGTGAGTTGTTGTCTGAGCGTGGATGTTGGCTTGTGTGCTGTTATGAGTCCTAAGGGTCGCAGTAGTCTGGCTGTCAGTTCTGAGACGCTCCTGACGTATGGTAGAGTGGCTAGTCCTTTTGGTTGTGGCATGTCCTCGTTCCTCGGTCTATCTCTTAGGCATCTGGTGATAAAGTTGCTTGGGTATCCGTTTTTGGCGAATACCTTGTATAGATGTTCCTCTTCCTCTTTTCGCAGCTCTGGTGTACTGCAGTGTGTTGTGGCCCTTTTGAATAGTGTCCTGATGCAGCTTCGCTTGTATGTGTTGGGGTGGTTACTTTCATAGTTTAAGACTTGGTCTGTGTGTGTTGGTTTCCTGTGTACCCTTGTGGTGAATTCTCCGTTGGGTGTTCTCTCTACTAACACGTCTAGGAATGGGAGTTGGCTATCCTTTTCTTCTTCTCGTTTGAATCGGATTCCTGTGGGTGTGGCGTTGATGATTCGGTGTGTTTTTTCTATATCTGTGTTTTTGATGATTACAAAGGTGTCATCAACATATCTGATCCAGAGTTTGGGTTGGATTTGTGGTATGGCTGTATGTTCTAACCTTTGCATAACTGCCTCTGCTATGAGTCCCGAGATTGGTGATCCCATGGGTGTTCCGTTGATTTGTTCGTATATCTGATTGTTGAATGTAAAGTGTGTGGTGAGGCACAGGTCCAGTAGTTTAAGTGTGCCGTCTTTGTTGATAGGTTCGGCCTCCTGTGTTCTGTTATGTATGTCCAGTAGGTTGGCTATTGTTTCTCTGGCTAGGGTTTTGTCAATTGAAGTGAACAGTGCCGTCACATCCAATGATACCATGGTTTCTTCTTTGTCTATGTGTGTATTCCTGATGACGTCCAAGAATTCCTGTGTTGATTGTATGGAGTGTTTGGATCCGCTGACTAGGTGTTTCAGTTTTTGTTGTAGTTCTTTGGCCAGTTTGTATGCTGGTGTCCCTGGTAGTGATACTATGGGTCTGAGTGGGATGTCTGGTTTGTGTACTTTGGGTAGTCCATATTATGATCAGTGTATACGATTGTCTCAGGTGTATTGCTGGTAATATAAACACAGTTATGGTGTAATGCCAACACTAACTTTAAAGTCTTTTTCTCCACCGTTGAACATTTCTGTTGATGAACGTTCGACTTCCCAGAATAATACCCGATGGGTCTTTCTATTCCCCCATCATCCTCCTGCAGGATCACCGGACCAATACCCACATCACTGGCAACGATAGCCACCTTGATAGGCTTCGTGTAATCTAGTGTAGCTCATACTGCGGGCAGTGTTAGCACAGTCTTTAAGCTGTAAAATACATTTTGACAGTCCTGTATCCACTGAGAGTTCTTGCCCTTGACAATTTGGTGAGTGGAGCCACCGCACTGCTTAAAGTTTGTCACAAACTTCCGGTAAAATCCAGTCAATCCCATGAACCTAGTACTGCATATTTATTTTTGTCGACGGTGTGAAACATTCCCCAACTACTTTCATTTTCGTATCTCATGGGGCCATTTGTCCATGTCCAATAACGTGACCCAGGGACGTGACTTGGGCTTTCTCAAATTCACGTTTATCTAAGTTTACCACCAAGCCTGCCCTCTGAGGTTGATCGCACAAGTCTGATAAATGCTCTAAATGTTCCTTCCATGAGTGACTAAAAATCATCAGGTCATCAACGTAGACCACACATTTGGGTAATCAGGCAATGACCTTATTATCAGTCTCTGAAATGTGGCTGGATCGCTTTTCATACAAAATGCCACAACTTGAACTGTCCATTTGGCGTTATGAAAGCTGAAATTGCCTTTGCTTTCTCTGACAGAGGTCCTTGCCAGTAGCCTCTGAGCAAATCCAACTTAGAAATGTAAGTAGCTTCTCCTACTTTTTCGACACAGTTCTCCAAACATGTAATTGGATCCGCATCAGTCTTTGTAACGGCATTGACTTTGTGATAGTCCACACATGACCGTTGGGTAACATCTGGCTTTGGTACCATGACTATATGTGAACTCCAGTCACTGTAACCCACTTCGATTATGACATATTGGAGTGTGCGCTCTATCTCCTTCTGAACCTGTGCCAATTTTGGAGAGTCATGCCCATAAGGATGTTGCTTAATCAGAACAGCATCTCCTGTGTCTACATCATGCACAATTATGTTCGGACTTCCCAGTTTATTGCCGCATATCTCTCCACAAGATAATAAAAACTCTTTCAGGTCACTTTTCTTTTCTTGTGTAAGGTAACTCAATAATTTATCCCAATTTTTGACAACTTCCTCATTCTCCAATTTGATTTCAGGAATGTCCAATTCAGAATCCTCTGAACTTGGTTCTTCCTTCTGTGCTGTAATCATTAACACCTTCTCCTCTTGCTTTCCTTCCCGATCAAAATACCTTTTGAGTATATTCCCATGACACACTCCGTGAGATCTCATCCTGTCTGGAGTCCGTATCAAATAGTTCACCTCATTCAATTTCTTCCCAATTTGATAAGATACGCCAAAACTTGCTTTTCAAGGTTCAACTGTTACTGGAAGTAACACCAATACTTTACTCCCAATTGCAAAATTGCCAATTTATGATTTCTGATACACTTCCTGTTACATTGTATGCTGCGATACTTTTAAATGCTGTCTACTCAACTCTCCAGCTCTATTTAATCATTCCCTAAAATTTGACACATCATCCAAATGGTGGTCTCTGAATTCTGACTTATTAATTTCTCCTTAACCAATGTTAATGGTCATTTTACTTTATGCCCACAAATTAATTTAAACATCTGAATTTGGTCGATTCATTCTGTGCATCTGTGATCACAAATAGTTCAAAAGGAATTTCCTTATCGCAATCATCTGGATAATCCTGACCATAAAACCTCAACATGGTCTTCAGTGTTTGATGCCATCTCTCTCATGCTCCCTGTGATTTCAAATAGTACGCAGTAAATTTGAATTGCTTTATTCCAAGTTATCTATCATCTCCTTGAATAGTTCGGATGTGAGGTTTGATCTATCTGGATCTCTATTGGTAGTCCGTACTGAGTAAAAAATAAGCATTTTTCTACAACTCTTTTAGCTGTGATGCTGCATAATGGGTCTGCCCCCGGAAATCTAGTCGACACATTCATTATTGTTAATAAATACTTATTTCCACTTTTTGTTTGAGGTAGGGGCCTACACAATCTAGACTCTTGCGAAAGGTTCCTCAATGTTGGAATAGGTATTAAAGTTGCAGGTTTATTACTATCTGTGTGACATGTTTGAGACATCTGGCAAAATTCAACTACATCTTTGTGTAGTCCAGGCCAGTGAAAGTATCTTTGTATTCCAGCCTGTAATGTCCTAACCCGAAATGATCTCCAAGTGGTAGCTCATGTGCCACTCGCAGCACCTCCTTTGTATACCCAACAGGAAAAACAATTTGAAAATTTCTGTCCACGTCTGATCTGCTTCAATGTACGCTGATCTCCATATCCACATTAAGACATCATTTGTGGAGTAATAACACACAGGAATGCATTCATTCTCTTTCTTGCTAAATGTTTTTTTGATATAACTTTTGTAACTCCTCATCTTTCTGCTTAATTCAATCACCTTAGCAGAGCTAAAATACTTTCATGTTTTCATACTTGCTCCTTCTGTTCCACTTATCTGGTCAAAAAAAAACTTTCAGATAACTCTGTGTCAGCTTCCTTATCTCTGCCTTTATCCCGCTTCATCCTGTGCATTTGTGATCTTCTGATGACGTAATCAGGGAAAATTCCTGGATAAACATTCTCCAGGTCTTCAGTTGCCTGCATCTCCACTGGCTTTTCAACTAGAGTAGGCAGCACGCCTACCAGTGAATCAGCTATATTATTTGCAAAGACAAATTTTATTCCTGGAGCTGAGAGTGAGGGGTCCAGTACTCCTACCACACATTCTACACTCTTGTCTGGACTCTCTAGCCTCACTTTACATAACTGAGCATTTTTTTTTGCCTCACTATGAATTCCTGTTCCCAGCACATTTTCTGGCAATAGTCTTTCAAGTGTTCATAAAGCCTCACCCATCAGCATTACAGACTGAAAATATCCTGCATCAATTAATATTGGAACCTCCTTACCAATTACTCCTGGCCTATGTGAATAAACTTTACCCTTCCATGTAGATTTTTTTATGCAGATTTAGCATGTCCACTGATCATCTTGTACATTCTGAGGCAGTTGCCTAACTCCCCCTATGCTTTTTGTTACTAGTTCAACGAAACTTCCAGGCTTGTCTTGTTATCCTACAGCTGGTTTTCTCCTAGCTCACCAACACTGTGAATTTGTGTGGCCATCTTAATTACAATGAAAACACCATAGTATTTAAACTTCTTTGTCCCTCTCCAGGTTTTCTTTATTACCGTGGTAAATTATCCTTACGTTTTACACTGTGATCTAGCTTTCCCTTTGCACGTGAGGATATCTCTTTGCTCCAATTTCTGTCCCTCAGAGACCAGAACTGGTTCTGGAAAGCAAATCAAGTTTATGGACTAGTTCATAATCATCAGCCATTTCAGCAGCTAACCTTGCTGTTTACACTCTCTGCTCTTCCACCTGAGTTTGCACTACTACAGGGAGTGAATTTTTGAATTCCTCCAAATACTAACCTCTCTAGGGGCATTATAGCTTTGCCTTAATTTTAAAGCTCTTATCCAACTATCGAAATTAGTCTGTTTGATCCTTACAAACTCAGTGTAGGTTTGACCAGGATCCTCATTAGATTCCTGAAAGGTTGCGTATGTTGACTTAATTTTTTTTAATCTCTTCAGACTCCCCAGATACCTCCTCTGATCGGGATGTGAATACCTCACCAGTCCTACCTACAAGTTTCGTTTGGATCAACAAAACCCACATTGCCTCTGGCCACTGCATTTGTTGAGCCAACTTTTCAATTGAGACGAAAAGGTCATCACATTCTTCTCATCAAGTTGAGGCAATGCTTGAACATGAGCAAACCAATTCTCACTAGGCTTCTGACTACCAGGGGTTGCTCATCCGCACTCTCTTCCTTACTAAGCGCACCCTCAGTCGTTATCTCCAGTGTTTAACACTGACTTCCCTTTTTAAGTGTCAGTTTTTGCCATTCAAAAGCTCTCTCTTTCTCTCTCTCCTGCTACTTTCTCTTTTGCCATTCTTTCTTTTTACTCTCTGTTCTGCTGCTCTCTCTTTTCCCCCTTCTTCTGCATTTTATCGAAAGTTAAATGTTCCACTTTGGCTGCCCTTTCCTTATGTCTCGCCGCTAACTCAAGGTGTTTCATTTGCAATTGAATTCTTCCCATCTGTACAGATTCTGATGGTTTCTCCAGCAAGTTTAATTGACGAGCTACTGCTGTAATTACCTCTCCTTTCCTCACAGAAGCAGTCAGTTCCGATTCCAGCTTCTCTGCTAATTCTTGCAAATTGGTCTTATTCACTTTTCGTAAAATATCCAAAGTCACTGCATGCATACCTAGGAAACGTTTGGCGACTGAAATAACCATTACTATTCGAAGCTTTGTCAACCCAGTCAAAAGAATACCCGAACTAAAGGCACGAGCCCCTGCTACTCGCTATTGAAAATCTAGCAATGAGACCCAATCTCTTATGGACGAGGCTAGACCACTCAAAACGTTCTTAAGCAAGCAGCCCAGAGCATAACTTTGCAGTTTGTTTTGGTAATTACCCAATGAAAATTACCCAGAGTAATTTAGCTAGGGTGACTACTAGATTTTAAATCAGAGAAAAACGCTATTTACAAAATTACACAATGAAACACAATGAACAGAATAAAGAACCCCGACAGAATTCAACTGATCCAGCTAGACTTAATTATGCTATTCCAAATACACGCAATAGTCCCAATAATCAAACTCACTTGAAATAACGTCTTAATGGAATGCATGTTTCCAGGTTGAAGCTAAATGGCAGAAAAGAGACAGAGTTTCCACACATCTCCCAGTTGAACTTCCCAGTTTAAGACTCAACTGAATACTGCTCAGCTCAAATCAACTCAGCTCGCTCAGCTAAAAGAGCTGACAACTCCCCGTTCATTATACAAGTCACTTCAAAAGCATGACCACTTTGGTCTGTAATTTCATCTGTTTACATCTGTTGTTGTGGTTCTGTTCGCCGAGCTGGAATTTTTGCTGCAAACGTTTCGTTCCCTGGCTAGGGAACATCATCAGTGCTGTTGGAGCTTCCTGTGAAGCGCTGCTTTGATGTTTCTTCCGGTATTTATAGTGGTTTGTTCTTGCCCCTTCCGGGTGTCAGTTTCAGCTGTAGTAGTTTGTATATGGGGTCCAGGTCCATGTGTCTATTGATGGAGTTTGTGGATGAATGGCATGCCTCCAGGAATTCCCTGGCTGTTCTCTGTCTGGCTTGTCCTATGATGGTAGTGTTTTCCCAGTCAAATTCATGTTCCTGGTTGTCTGAGTGTATGGCTACTAGGGATAGCTGGTCGTTTCGTTTTGTGGCTAGCTGATGTACATGGATGCGGATTGTTAGCTGTCTTCCTGTTTGTCCTATATAGTGTTTTGTGCAGTCCTTGCATGGTATTTTGTAAACTACGTTAGTTTGGCTGGTGCTGGCTATTGGGTCCATCTAAATAAAAGGCCTCTGAAAATCCCTTTCATGTCTGTACCAAACCAGACTGATCATAGCCTGACCCCCGTTTTACAGATGCCCTGCAAAACATCAAGGACAGAGTTTACTTGAGCCAATGAACAGCTTTTAGCAAAAAAGAAGGATTGATTTGTGGCAGAGAAGACAAGCTCGTGTTCTGTATGGAGGTCAGAAGCTGGTGGGAATAGCTAATACTGTCAGAGTGAAGCTGATGACAGATTTGTGAACAACATGACGTTCAATGCAAGGTCACACACCAACTGTACATCCAGACGGTGAGAGTTCATACAGAACCTGGCGCTCTCTCTCAACCAACATGGGGGCTCCATAGAGCTCTGTAAACTATCATACAGTCATAGAACCCTATAGCACAGAGACAAGCCCATTAGCACAAAGTGGTTCATGCTGATCAAAATGTCCATCCATACTAAACCCATTTCCTGCGTTTGGTCCATATCCTTCTAAACCTTTTCTATCTATATATTTGTCCAAATGTGAAGACGCATATCATGGAAAACATGTTATATCTAATGCTATACGTGTTTTGTTTTGAAAATGATGAGTGTTGATTGATAACACTCCAGTGTTAATGCAATCACGTTTTTATTCTTTTTGTAGCGTTACAGATTAAACACTTATTTCCTTCACACTCTCCTCATGGTACCTTCACTGCAGGGAATTGTCTGGTGAAACTCCATTACACCGTCTCTCTGAAGCAAGGAGATCATTGATTATAAATGAAAGAAAACAGTGTCTCAAGTACACTCCACAATTGCAGGACGGTGTCTTCACTCTAATACTTTAATCATTTTGTAATGAACGACACTACTCATTATTGTGCTGATTACTTGCTGAGTCATCGAGTCATAGAGGTGTACAACATGGAAGCAGATCCTTCGGACCGACCCGTCCATGCCGAGCAGATATCCCAATCCAATCTAGTCCCACCTGCCAGTACCCGACTGCTCTGTAGGGATTCTGTTAGTGCCTCATGATCAAGGACATCCAGCTCCTTTTCACCAAGAGCACTTCCCATCATCTCGCCTTCTCATAAATACAAAAAGAGATGGATGGCATTTTTTGTCAATCATTTATTTGGCTTATGAAGCAAAGTCACACCAACAACAACATCACTGTTGCCATTGGAGTTGATTGGAGATACTGAGGAGGCGATGATCCAGCTGTATTATCTCTGAGTATGAATCCAGGGAATCAGGTAATGACCCAGACACCGGATCCGAATCCACAACGGCTAATTTTGGAAACTGAATTCAATAAAATATCAGCAATTAAGAATCAAATGAAACAATGAAACCATTGTCGATTGTCCTAGCTGGCACCCTCATACCCTTCAGGAAAGGTAATCTACCTTCTTCAGCTGGTCGGGCTTACATGTAACTCCACAGAAATGTGGTTAACTCTCAGTTGCAGTTTGAAATAGCCAAACCCGCCACTCAGTTATGTCAGCCACTACAAAGCCTCAAAGAAATGAAACCACACGGACCTCAGCACTGACTACTTACAGCCCACGGATTGCAGTGGGTCAGGAAGGCAGCTCATCAACACCTTCTCAAGGACAATGAGGAAAGGGAATTAAATATTGGCCCAGCATCCCATTAATACATAAAAGAAGCTGATCACACTCAGGGAAAAGAGAAAAAACAGACATAAAATCTTTAAACAGGAACTTTGACATATACCTTACATGGACATTATTATCAGTAATATGGGAACAGGAGAAATGTAAGTAAGGTTTAATTTCATTTTTTATTTCCATCCCAGCTGATCATCAACAATCTCTTTGCTTCTTTCTCTCTATCTCTCTCTTTCTCCATCTATTCAACTCAGTCCTTCTCCATTTCACACAGATGTCGGTGTCACCAACATCAATCACGCTATTTCCCAACTGTGTTCAGTTCTGATGTATGGTCATTAGATCGAATTGGTCAATTCTATTTTTCTTTCGACCCGAGGGGGCTGCCAAATCTG
>NW_026868361.1:644353-753375 GCF_020745735.1 Hemiscyllium ocellatum
TGAAATCGATACTCCTTTTTCGGTACCTATTATCCTCAAGTGCAACAATCTGCCCAGGAATGGAAAAAACTTCTCAATATCTGCCTTCTCAGCCCTTTCTTTGTCTTGTATATTTCAGCAGTTTCATTCTCATTCATTTAACCCCAATGAATTATCACCTCACGATTATAGAGGTTCTCAATAACTCAACCTTTTTATCCCAGGAAGCCGCCTAATGTCCCAACCTAGTTACTTGCTGCATCAGCATGCTGACGTTATGTTTCGTACACAGGAATCCTCCAATCCCTTTGTACTGCTCCTTGTTTGGGGGAGTCCTCTCCGTTAAAAAAAAGCCTGCCTTTTGATTCTCAGTTTCATCCACAAACTCGGATGTATATTGCACACAACTCCTTCTTTCAGGCTGTAAGTATAGATTGTCAATAACTGATGCCATCGGACTCATAGCTGTGGTACTCCAGCAGATAAACATTTATCAGAAAAGATCCATTAATCTTGACTCTCCGATTTCTATGTGTTAACCAATCACCATCGCATGTTAATACATCATCCTCCATCCTACGATCTTCTGGCTTGAGTAAGATCGTTTATTTGGTCATACCCTGTGGAAAATTTTTGGAAAGCCTCTTGTCTACCAGATTCCTCCCACATCAAATTCGCTGTTACATTTTCAGGCATCTCGAAAAAAAACTTTGCATGATCTTACAGGGCAAAATATAACTTCCCTTTCACGAAACCACATTGACTGTGTGTGAAGCTTTCCTCAATGTCCATGCGGCCAGGTTTTCCAAAACTATACTAGGCCCATCTGCTTTCATTTGGCCCATTTGCCTCTAAATGTTTCCCATTCATATGTTTATCCAAATGAGTTTCAACGTTGGAGCTGTACATGATCTACCACCCTTCGTCTGGCAGCTCATTCCATTTCCACACCACCCTCTGTGTAAAAAACATTGCCCCTGAGTCCCTTGTAAATGTTCCCCCTTTCAAATTAACCTATGCTTCTATGGTTGAACTCTCCCTCCTGTGGAAAAACCCTTGGGTATTCACCCAATCCATACCTCTCATGATTTCATAAACTTCTGGAATGTCAGCCCCACAACCTCCGTCTGACACTAACTTCAAGAACAAGCATTTAAAGATAAGTACTGCAAATTTGAAACAATATTAAACATGGCAGTAAAATAATATTCAGCCCAAACTTCATACTGTTATTTGTCTTTATCCATATTACAATACTGAGGCAGCATGAAACACTTACGAGTGCCAATAAGACGTCAAGCACCTGCATTTCTTTGTCTAAAGGAGGTGATGATCTCGGCAATGAAAACGTATCTATGGCCAGATCTAAAACATACCATATAGTCAACATTCTCCCTCCTGGTCTCCTTATGACTTTGTGTGCTTGTGTCTTATGTATCTCACACTCAATCGAGAAAACCCACTTCTCCCAGTCACATCTTAATTTAAACCCGTTTAACATAAACTTCTTTTATCTTATGAACACCCTATTTTCCCTGTCACCCATTCCCTATCTCTGGCTATGGATTAAAAGCACATTTTCCAATCATTTTCAAATCTGAAGAAGTGTCACACTAGACTTGAAACACTAATTCTGTTTTCTCTGTCTCTCTGCAGATGCTGACAGACCTGCTGTGTTTATCCAGAAATGAATAGGGGCACAGAACAAATTTTCAATTAAACAAATAACGATTGATACTGGAAATAAAGTACCAAAAATTGCTGGAGAAACAGGGAGCTTTGTAGAAGGTTCACGGGACCTGCAAGTTTATATCTGTATTCACTCCAAAAAATGCTGCAACATCTTCAGCAACTTCTTCAGCAATTTCTGTTTTTGAACAACTTCCAACGACATATGTTAAAGATGCCCAAACATTCTGTCCAACATGGAGCGCCGTACACTGGGAAGTGAACGATAATGCATAAATTCCTTGACTCTGAAACTGCATAAGGCTGGCATCACTGACACTGCAGAACTCTGAGTCATCGTCAGGGAGAAAGACAGAAGGAAACACATTCACTTCAAATACTGAAGATGGCATTACTGAAAGGAAAAGATTCAGATTATTACCTTATATTGATTGAGTTAAACTAACAAATTGGAGGCATGACACCAAGGAAAGAATTTCAGCAGAATGAGAATATGAAAATGGAAGGGTTGCCGCATCAGAAACCAGAGTAGGTCAGTGAATACAGGGCTGTTGGGTGAATGCATCGGTGTGAACTGAAGGACAGTCAGTGGAATTCAATTGTATATATTGCAGCTTAAACTGGGTTATCATCTGATGCTGTAGAAACAGAATTGTATTCAATGACAATCTGGAACCTTTCGCTCAGGGTAATCTCTCAGTCCACCATTACTATCAAGCCGATCTATGGTTCAGTGCTGAGTGTGGTGAACATGCCAGGGTCAGTACCATCTGTACCTTTACCTGATGACAACCCATTAAAACCACCGCAATTGTCTGGTTACATTCGAAACAGCTGAACTAACATCTGGTACAGAGGCAGAAATGATCCAACCACTAACAAATCTGATCTGAGCTCTGTCATCCTGCCAAATCCAAGCATAAATGTCGATGGACCATTAAACAACTTTATGGAGGAGAAGGCGCCACAGATATTCCCATCCTAAGTAATGGAACAGTCATGTATATCAGTGTAAAAGTCAAGTATGTGGTGTCTGCACTATCCTCAGTTAGACATGTTGAGTAGATGATTCAACTCACCCTATCATGATGCCCACAGAATCACAGATGAAAGTCTTCAACTAATTCGATTCGCTGTAGAAGAAACAGCTGAACACAGTAGATACGACAAAGGCAATGGGCCCTGAACCCATTCCTGCAATAGAACTGAAGACTTGTGCTGCACAACAAGCCGTGTCCCTGGGGAAGCTGTTTCATTCGAGCTCCAACTCTGACATCTCCCTGGCAATGTGGAAACTTACTCAGCTATGTTCAGTTTTCTAAGAGAGGTATAAATACAATCTGACCAATTAGCACCCCATCAGTCCCATCACAACAGTCAAATTGGTGGGAGTTCTTTTTTTTTAACAGAGTTGTCAAGCAGCTCAGAAATAATCAGCTCAGTGTGGTTTCTGATAGGTCTCCATGCGGAGATGGTGCTGTCGTGGAATTGTCATTAGATTACTAATACAGACCAGGCTAATGCTTGGGCAGCTGGTGGCAGCTGGTGGAATAATAAAAACAATTATTAACATTTTGAGATCTAAAATCAGTTGTCAGTAACAGTGATCTTGTGACCAATGTTGATTGTAAACATCTATCTCCTTCCCCAATGTACTTTCAGGAAGTGAGTCTCCCGTGCTTTCCTGGTCTGGCCTAAAAGTGACTCCAGACACACAGACATTTGATACACTCTTCAATGGTCTCTGAAACAGCCAAGCAAAACACTCTATTTATCAACTGGTCCGAGCTCTTCAACGATATACCCGGAGAGAACACCCGGCCCCAACCTTGGTGTCGGAAAAGGGAGCGAGGAACATAGTCCTGTTAACCATGCAGAGACCTCCTTCCTAACATCTGACGGTTTGTGACAACATTTACAAAGCTTTCCCACAGACTGCACAGTATCGTCAGGAAATGAGTATGTCACACAACACATTGAGCTTTCCCTGTGCTAGTTAATGACCGAACATCTCCTGAATGCAGTTTTACCCATACAATATTTGTATGCCTTAATATGTTTACACATTGTGAAATATAAAATAAGAACTTCGGTAGTCCCTTCAGCCCATCAATTTTGCTCCTCCATTCAATATACATGCAGTTCTCAGATAACACGTGTCGACTAAATACAATTTGGCTGCAATGTGACTCGTGAACCTTTTTCCATAGAGCGAATTCCCGTTCACTGTGATGCAATTCCTTGCCAGGAACCAGCTGAACAACAAAAACCCAGCCTCAGGATCCTCTGTCTGCAAAATATACAATCAATGTGTTCAGCTAAAACAGGAAAGCAATCCGCTCTGGAAGCCTTGAATCTGAGCCTGAAACCGGGAATTGTAGTCTTCATTTACAAAGAACTTTATTTCAAACTGTGGGGAGAATCTTGAGGAGAACTGGAATTTCCCCATCAGCATCACGTGGACAGTCAGCCCCACGCACTTTCTGGTGAAGAATGTGGTGACAGGTACACTGATGTGGTCAGTGATTGTAGTTTGAAAGTGTTACATTTGGAAGACAGTTTCATTACAATATGTGATTTAAATATTTAGACTGTGCTCGTGTGTGCTAGACTAAACTTAATTTTTGGTTTTGCTGATACATTTGGGAGTTTGTACCTTATCCTCTTTTTCCCATAGACCCCATTATTAATATTGCACGATTTTCTACAACACGGTGGTGCACAGGAACAAAGCTACTGCATTATTGGAGAACAAAATGGACTGATAGCTGATCTACCTTCACGCGATACTCCTGCTCTCTCCCTATCCCTATAATTTCCAGAAATCCTTATTTATATTCAGTGCCTTGGTTTCCACAGCCTGATCTGGGAAAGAGTATCCCTGGTTCGCCAGTCTCTGAGTGCAGACATTTATTCTCATCTCAATGCAAAGTGGCCTGTCTGTACCTAATACTGTGGCCCCTTGTTTTAGACGCCCGAGCCAGGGGACATTACCACCCCTGCTTCCAATCTGTTTCGCCCTATCAGAGTTTTATATATTTCACTGTGATCACCACTCATTTTCCTAAACGGCATGGAATACAAGCCCAGTCGCCCCAAACTCTGCTCCCACAACAAGCCTGTTTTCCCAAAGATCAGTCTGCTCATCCTTCACTACTCTCCATCAATTTCAGGTTTGTTTTTTACTGGGTAAGGAGACCAAAGCTGCACACAATACAGATGGGGTCTCACTAAGGCCCGATACAGCTGCAGTAAGATACTCTTACTCCTGTACTCAATTCCCCTGAAATGAAGGTGAATACACCATTTATCTGCCTACCTGCTTTCTGCTCCTGCAATATTGTTTTCAGTGACTGGTGTACAAGGAGGTCCAGGTTAATTTTAATGTTACAGTTCCCCACTTGCTGGGTCTATATACACTGGTCAGCGTGCCAATGCCATTCCCAGGATTGACTTCTGGCTTCAGAACTCACTGCCCTCCATGTACCTAGAGGGCTGCGCAGAAATAAACAAAAATGCAGCTTAAGTTCCTTTTAGAGCAACACGATTCAACCACGCCCATTTCAAATGAGAGGCTGCCATTTTATTGTTCCCATCAACGTGCACAGCATGTCATCTCTCCCATTGGTCTCCATCTGCCACGTATTTTCCCAGTAATTTCATTTGTCTCAATTACTTTGCAGCTTTTTTACATTCCCCTCACCCACTCACATGCTGACTTCGTTCTACTTCCTAGTTGCTAATTTCAGTATATTCTCTTTTTATCACCAGACTAAATATCCCTAGTATTGCGAGGAAGTTTTCTTTTTGTTTTGTTTTCCACTGTGGAGGCATAACTGAAGCATTTGCTCCATGGTTCTCCTATTTCCCGGCCCTCAAGAATCGGGTATCAAACTGCAAGAAAGCTGCACATTTATTTCTCTTCATTTTACCATTGGCATATTTTCAGAAAATATTACAAGTTCTGTCTTATGAACTTTGTTAATATATTCTTCAAAACCTATCAATTCCTATTTTAAGGTGCCCTGTGATTGGCCTTCCACAGCCATACAATCACAGATGAATTTTAAGGCATTTCAAGAGCATAACCGTGCATTTTCTAATGGTTTTGAGTTTACAATGACAACTCCCCTCTCAAGAATTGTATTTCAGACACCAACACACTCTGGGTGAAAAGCAATCCTCAATTCCTCACTAAACCGCAAACCCTTCACTTTATAAGTGTGGCATTTTGACTAAAAGGAACGGCTGCTGTCCATCCGCCTTGGCTATGCTCCTCGTAATCCTATCATTCTGAATCACGTCACCCTCAGCCTCCTCTCCTCCAATCTAAACAACCAAAGCTTATCCAGCTTCTTTCCATATCTGATATGCCCCATCCCAGGGAACATCCTGGTGAGTCTCCTCTGCACCCCCTCCAGTACAATCACATTCTTCTTGTAATGTGGTTTCCAGAACTACACACAGTATTCCATTTCGGCCTCACCAAAGTTCCGCATAGCTCTTAAGTTCCTCAATGAATCAAGGTTATTGTTTACAGTCCCCTATGCTTTTGCCACATTGTGTATTAACCTGTCCATCACATTCACGGATGTGTGTAGAAGCACCCTCTGGCCTTCCTAGTATGTTGCCATTCATTGAGTCCTCCCCTGTCTGGTTCCTTCTTCCACAGTATACCACCTCATATTTATCAGGATTACATTTCATCTGCCATTGATCTTCCCAGCTGACCATTCCATCTGTATCTTCCCATAACTTAAGGCCTTCCTCCTCAGTGCCAACTAACGGCCAATCTGCGTATTAAACACAAACTTACTTATCACACTCCCCACCCCTCGTCCATATTCACAGCTACATCATTTATGAGTACCACAAATATTAAAGTTGAAAATCACACAACATCAGGTTAGAGTCCAATAGGTTGTTCAAAAGCACTAGCTTTCGAAGCGCTACTTCTTCATCAGGTGATTGTGCGCTTTGATGAAGAAGCAGCACTGCGAAAGCTAGTGCCACTGAATAAACCTGCTGGACTATAATCTGGTGTTATGCGATTTTTTAGCATTGTCCATCTAGCCAAACCCCAGCATTTCCGAATCACAAATAATAAGGGACACAGCACTGATCCCTGTGGTATACCACTGGACACTGGCCTTCAGTCACACAAGCAGCCGTCTACCACCACCTTCTGTCTCCTACAACTAAAGTTCATTTGGATGCAACTTGGCAAGTCACTAATGAGTCCGACCTGTTCCCTGGTTATTCTGATTCTGCTGGACACACTTGTAGAATATCTTGAAATTCTCCCTAACTTGACCTGCCAGCAGATATCCATGCCCCTGTATTAGTTCGTCCCCTACACGTGCAGAATTTCCTCCTTATTGCAGAGTTAAATGGTCGTGCTTTATCCTGCCATTAATTCACTTGAATGTGGATTAGACAGCCGGAGAAACACCCTGTTAATTTCCAACTTGTCATATATTTTGTGAAATTTATAAATTTCATAGTGACCCTTCTCATTCTTTGAAACTCTGGAGAACACAGGCCGAGTTTCCTCATCACGTAATCTCTCCAACTGAGGGATTAATCTGGAGAATGTCCATTGAACTTCCTCTGTGGTCAGTATATTCTTTCTTAGATTTGGTCACCAAAACATTACTCAATATTCCAGGTACAGTACTCACCAAGACGCTGTTAAACTGATTCAACATGTCTTTACATCTGTATTCTGACTCTTAGAGCAAGGCAATCCAAACTTTAACTTCCCACTTGCATATAGTCCTCCTAAGACACTTCACATTCATTGCATTTACGAACTCATTGTATGAGTTCTTATAGAAACCTTCTGATAATCTAAAATATGTCAATTCTACTGGTTCCCCATTATCTATGCTGTAAGAATCAACTTCAAACAATTCAAAAGCTTGTCAAGTATGATTTCCCTTTCAGAAATTCATACTGATTCTCTCCAATGTTGCTGTTAATTTCTAAATAACGAATATCACATCCTATATAATAGATTCCAACAGTTTCCCCACAAATGTCAAGTTAATTGTTCTGCAGTTCTCCACACTATCTCTTCTTCCTTTTGTAGATGCTAGAATCCCTATTGTTCATCTATAATGCTTGGATCAATTTACTAATGTCCATTTAGCTACATTGGCTTCCAGACTATGGAGAATGCACTGGAAAATAGAACACAGTCATCGATAGTGCAATTAATACTTCTATTAGTGGTTTATTTCTGAAGATTTTGGTATGAAGTACATCTGGTTTGTCAAGGTTAGCAATGCTCAATCCAGCTGCATTTTCAAGTAAAGCCTTGTTAGTGATATAACTTGACTTTATGTTTTTCGAGCCACAAGTCCGAGATGATCACTTCGTATTTCTGGGTGATTTTCTGGACCTTCCTCCATGAAGACAGATGCAAAAGTAACTGGCTATTTGCTTGGTCATTTCCCTGTTATCCATAATAAACTCATCTCTCCAGATTGCAGATTTCCACATTTGACTTTTTTTCCTTTGAAATATAGATCATAGATTTATGCAGTCTGTGTGTTTCTGCTTGTTTGCATGCATGTTTGATTTTTGATTTCCTTACCAGTTTCATGGCCCTCCTTTTCTGGATCGTAAATTTCTGAGAATTCTCAGGATTCCACAATGTCTGTAATTCTTCTGAAGTCACTTCCTGTGATTAATATAATCTTTATTTTTTATGCCAATCTTTGTTAACGAACTTTCTCACTCATGGGTGTTTTACCTGAAATAAATAGACTTACTTTTCAGACTTTGTAGTATTTCTATAAATCTCCTGGTTCTGAGCAGAAATGTTCAGGAACACTGCAGGAGGACAGGAAAGAAATAGCGGGGGCCCTGATTGATAATTTTGCATCATCGGTAGCCAACGGGTGAGGTCCTGGAGGGTAGTGAGTGCTATGCCATTACTCAAAAAGGGCTACAAAGAAGAAACGGGGAACTATAGACCAGATAACCTAAAATCTGTAGCAGGCAAGTTACTTGAGAAGATTCTGAGAGAGAAGATATACATGCATTTGAAAAGACTGGGCTTTGTGAATGGGGGATCATGGCTCACAAATTTGTTAGACTGCTTTGATGAAGTGACCAGCAACTTTGACATGGGCATAGTTGTGTATATAGTCTATATGTATTTCAGTGAGGCCTTCAATAAGATTCCACATGGTACGCTGCTCTGGAAGATTAGATCAGATGGAATTGAGGGGGAGCTGGAAAATTAGGCCCAAAATTGGCTTAAAGATAGGAAGAAGAGGGTAATCGTGGAAGGATGCTTGTCTGACTGGAGGCCTGTGATGAGTGGAATGCCTGAGTAGTCGGTGCTGGGACCATTACTGTTTGTTTTAAGTGTGTGTGTATATATATATATATATATATATATATGTATACATACATACATTACACATATCTATGATTTAGATGAGAATGCACAGGCATGATTTGGAAGTTTCAAGGTGACACTAAAAAAGGTGGTATCGTGGACAGTGAGGAAAGTTGTCAGAAATTTCTGAAATTATAGCAGTATCTTGATCAGGTGGGGAAGTGGGCCGAGAAATGGCAAATGGAGTGTTATACAGATAAGTGTAAGTTCTTGCATTTTAGAAAGTCAAATCAAGGTAGGGGTTTCATGGTGAATGGCAGGGCCTTAAAGGGGTGCAGTGGAGCTGAGGAACCTTGGAATTCAGGTGCACGGTTCTCTGTAAGTGTAGTCCCAGTTCGACAAGGCAGTGAAAAAGGCATTTGGCACACTGCCCTCCATCATTTAGAGCATTGAGTATCGAAATTAGCGAGTTATGTAGCAATTATACAAGATGTTGGCGAGTCCATACTTGTAGCGTCATGTTCAGTTTTGTTCACTTTGCTCGAGGAAGGACTTTATTTAACTGGAAAGAGAGCAGAAGAAATTTACAAGGATTTTGCCAAGACCAAATGGTCTGAGTTACAGTGAGTGGTTGAACAAGCTAGGAGTTTGTACTTTAGAATGTATGAGGCTGAGGAGGATGTGATAGTAGTGTATAAGATCATGGGAGGCATGAAGACAGTCGCTGCACTCAGTCTTTTTTTTACCCAGGATTGGGTAATCACGGACTAGAGGGCATCAATGTAAGGTCAGAGGGGGAAAGAGTAAAAGTGAACCTGAGGGACAATTTCTTTTACACACAGGGTGGTATGCATATGGGATGAGCTGCCAGCAGAAGTGGTTGAGGCGGGTGCATTCACAAAATTTAAAATACATTTGGACAAATACACGGATAGGAAAGGATTAGAAGGATACATGAAAATGGCAGGGAAATGGGGTTAGCGTGAATGGACATTTTGTTCAGCATATCCCAGTTTGGGCCGAATGGCCTGTGCTGTAAGACTCTATGAGTATAACAACCATTGTTCTCCTACTGAATGTTATATTGTACTTTCCCAATTCACTGGAGCGAACTTGACCCTCTAGCCTCTGGGCTACCATGATGTTCCAGAATGTTCAACCATTCCATATTGTATGCAGATACCGTGTAAAATACAACATATTAATGTCACTATTCCTCCAAAGCTGCTTCAGAGCAAGGTTAGTAATTAGTCCTTCCGACCACGCAACACCAAATCCGAAATAATCTGCTCTCTCGTTTCGTTCACAACATACTCTTCAACCTACCTGATATACACTTATGGAATTTATTTTTCACAACATTAGCACTCACTTAGCTAACTCAGTTTCGATGCAACTTGACACCATCCATTATTACTGCAGAACCCACGAGTATTTGTTACCCATTCACAGGATGGGGGCTTCGCTGGATAATCAGCATTTACTGGCCATGCTAAACAGTAGTTAAGAGTCAACCGCGTTGCCTTAGGTCTGGAGTGACATGCAGGACAGACCAGGTAAGAATAGTCGTTTCTTTCCCTAAATGACATAGTGAACCAGATGAGTTTTTCCAACAATCAACAATGGATCCCTGATCATCATAAACCCTCGATTCCAGATAATTATTGAATTCAAATTCCACAATCTGTTATGATAGGATTTGAATCCGTGCCCCCAGAACATTACCTGGGTCTCTGGATTAAGAGCCCAGCGATAATATCAGTATGTCGTAGCTTCCCTGTGCATATAGTTGCATATATAATTTCCAGACAGTATGATGTAAAGTATTTGCGTGACAGTTTTGTTTCAGATATATAATACATCAAGTTTGCTGCTCCTTGCTATTTCTAAGACACACCCAAACTGATTCTGTGAAATCTGGGGGACATGGCCTGTGTCGTTACTAGTGATAGACTTGGTTAAGGCATTCGGGGAGGCTCACCTCGATGCTAAGATTGTCTGAAGAAATGTCCAGCAATACAGGACAAGCATCAATATCCACCCCGCTCTGTCAGGATAAATGTCACCGTATATTCTCACTGTTCCCTCACACTCACTGTATGGCTCTTATAGCACCTACCCTCGACAAAAGCTCACGCTCTATCTCCAAAAAAGGCTCAAGCACAACCACTCTCACTGTTGAATTCAGCACCTTCCCGCCCCCGCATTTTATGTCCCTGATGCAATAGCCCCGCACACTAATAACACTACATGGATACAACACTGTGGACAGACTCCCTCTGGCCACCTCACAATGTCACATCTTACCTACCTCAGCACGAACATCAGGGTCATCCACTCCCACCCTCACTCATTCCCTCCCTTTCTCCTATTCCAGGAGAAACAGCCTGGAAGAGGACAGAAAAGGCCAAGTCGTGTGATGGAGTGCCAGATATCCGTTCCCTCATCCCCCTACCCTGACATGTGGGGAGGGTCCTGGAGAGAACACGAAGCGGATCAGGAGGCCTTGTGTGGAGATTCTGAAACATCCACGTCCCACCAACCGAATAAGGAGCAGTGTTCAGTAAAGAGCAATTCTCAGTTCAAACCTACTGTCAGTTCCAACCTCATCTCTATCACTCGCAGAACAGATGCACAGAAATGCAGGCAGTGAAATACACAGATGTATTGGTAAATGCCCCAATATATTAACGTGCAAAATGCATGCAAGGAGATAAGCATGCACACACGGAGAAGCACACAAAGACATATACAGTCACACACAAATAGTCACAAACACAGATAGAATTACACAGGCTGATACAAAGACAGACAGACATAGTCACACAAATACACTGATAACAAGCACATGGACACACACACACACACACACACACACATAAATACACATTAAGACACAGACACGAGAGCCATTTAAGACAAAAATAAGTACGTTTTATTTATAAGGGGATCAAGGATGCGAGGGAGAAGTTAGGAGAATGATGTTGAGGAACGTATTAGAAATGAATACATGACATATCAGACTCGATAGGCCAAATGGTCTAATTGTGCTCCTTTTTTTAATGCTCGTGTGGTGTTATGCTATCAGGTATTCTCTTCCTGAGACAGCAGCTGCAGCATATTTTATTGAAAGACTCAGTGGTAATATGGGGAAAGATTGGAGGGCAGAATGTTTAATGTCTATTCTTGGTTATTGTACCACTATATCCGAAAAGGGACAGTGATTTGATATGAGGTTAACACAGTTTTTAAAATATGGGTCCCACAATGAAAGAAGGATGTCCCTTTCCCGTTACTGTTGTGTTATCTATGGTGTCCTCATCCTCAGGGAGCAGTGAAGACTCGGTTATTGAAGATATTCAAGGCTGAGCTTGACTGATCTTTGCCGGACAGGAGAATCAATGTTTATTGGGAACAGACCAGAGATAGATGGTCAGAACATTCGTATCAACCATGAGCATTCTGAGTGGTGTCGCCAAATTGCCAACTGTTGCACCTATCCCATGTGTTGTTCCCTCAATCCACGCTCCCAACCGTTACAGAGATGTACTGCTGTCCCTAACCCATGTGTTGTTCCATCATTCCACCTTCGATCCAGTTACAGAGATATACTGCTGCCCCTGCACCATGAATTGTTCCCTCAATGCGATTACAGGGTAGAGGACCATCCCATTCAGCCAGACTGGATCGGTATAATGAGACGGGAGGAGACCATTCTGTTCCTCTCAGGAATTGCGCAGGAATATAGAATGAAGTAATTCAGCTCGTTGAGTACATTACACAGCCCAGGAGGAGGTCATTCAACCCGCCTGAACTGCTGCACAGGAACAGGGATGCTGTCATTAACAGGAAATATAAAGTAGAGATATATGATTTTTTAAAACAAAATTGTAACCATTTTTGCCTCAGAGAACACTATGGGGTCAGCAAAGATCAATAATCTACGTCAAATATCTGGATGAAGGGACTGAATGGATCAAAGCTGATCTACCTTGTACACCAAAATGATCATTCAATATATCTTCAAATGGAGATAGTGAATCTGCATTATGATGTAGACAGGGAAGGTTAGTGAGCATACCTTCAGCAGAAATAATATAATGTGAGTTATCTATTGCAGTCGGAAACAAATTAAATGGAGAGAGATTGCAGAACTCTGCGATGCAGATGTTTTTCATCTTCTTGGTACATGAATCATATGAAGTCTGTCGGCAGATGCAGCAAGTGATTTGGAAGGTAAGTGGAATGATGCTGTTTGTGGCAACGGGGATTGGGTTTGATCAGAAATGTTTCACTGTCTTTGTACAGGGCATTGCTGAAAGCACATCACATACACTGGGTGCAGTTTTGATCCTCTAAACTAAAAAAAAGATACAATTCCTTTTAAATATGTTCGAAGATGCTTCCCTTTACTCATTCCTGAAATGAAGGCCTTTTGATATCAAGGATTATCCGTTTAGATCTTAGATGAGAAATCTTATTGAACCACGAATTTCAGAGAAGTGCTTTGACTGGCTAAATATTTTCACTTGTTAAGGAGACTAAAGCTAAATATTTTTTTTTGAATGAGATGCATTGGTATTAACACAAATATTATGAAAGTATCAAGTTATTTGTAAACATTATGCAGACACATGTAAACATGTCATCAAATTATAAAGAGTACACTTTTTTTTCATTTGCTAATGAAAGGCACTGTGCACAACAACAGCAATGATGCTGCATACAACATGCAGACAATTATCATCCATCCAGAGAATGTACATGGAGAGTGTGCATGTTCCAGTTTGGTGTTCAGTTGACATTATTGTTTATTCCCACACAGAGACGGAGAAAAATACTACATGGCTCAAAAGGATCAGTCAATTAGTCTCTCTCTCTCTTACTTTGTTCTGCCTTAAAACAAGGTGTGAGAGCAGAAAATTGACGAGTCATATTTACCACTCGTGGAGGATTCCTGATGAGGATTCATAGGAATCTCTGCACAAGACGAAGCAAAGGGAATTCAGCCAAATCGAACGGTTCCGGGAATAAACCCGCATTCCCAGACACTTGAGTGAGCAGAATAATTTCAAAGGCAGAACAACTTTTGGGACACTCTAACATTTCACCATTTGTTCAGAGTTCAATTTTCTGTGTCTCAGATTGTTTTAGAAAATTACCCAGTCTCAGACTTATATCATTGGACACAGCACTCAACTGGTTACATTTAAAATTTGCTTTCACCAATAGAGGAGTGGGAACAAACATGAGTGACCCTCCAATATTGGTCAGAACACGAACAAGAGATTTTCAAAGTGTTGGTACGATGCGAATTCCCTTCCCCAGAAGTTTGTGATGACTGGATATTTCCATTTGTTCAAAATTGTCTGTGTTAAACATTTGACAGACAAATGAATGTAGGAAAATGGTGAACTGACAGAAAAGTGCTGCTGAGACCTTAATCAGATCATAGTGCGTGGTAGAGCATTGATAAAGTGTCTGCTGAACTACTCTTGCTCCATAGTCCCGTGTTACTATGTTGCTTTCAGCCTCTCACAGCACCTGCAAGGTGCAGAAAGGGACCACTTGCTCCAAATACCTGATCCACAGTAACACAGGATCTCATTTAATCCCTCACAATTGTCACACACAGATTAGTACAGAATGGAAAATGTTATTTGGAAATCCAGGCTGGGTTTGAAAGATGTCTTGGGTCTCTTTATAGAGTGCTTCCTCTCTGCAACTTGTGTTTCATTTGATGCTCTTGGTCTAGACCAAGATTCATTGTGAATAAAGCCCCATAACTCACTCAGAGATGACTCAAAATGATTTGCTCTCTCTGATTGCAACGTTCAATAACAGAACGTCCTGGAAAATTGCAACCATTTACTTTGAAATTACAGAAAATGAAAACATAAGGAACATGAATGGTTAATTTGGGCGGTCCAGCCATTGTATACGATCATGGCTGATCTACTGTTAGCATTAACTCCTCTTAATGCCAAGTTCTTCACACCCCTCAGCTACCTGACAGGTCAAAATCCATAGACCTCCTCTTTAAATACGTTCGCTGATGTAACTCCCCTAACTCTCTAGGCCAGATAATTCCTGATTTTGATTACGCTCTGCGAATAGAAAACGCTCTCTACACATACACTGTCACCTCTTGAAATGAAAAGGAGGTGACCACAGGGGCTCAGGGAAGAGTGAATGGCCTTGATATCAAGGCAGTATTTGACTGAGGATGTCATCAAGATCATCTACTTATTTGAGCTTAATTGGAATCAGGTCTAACCTCCCCACTGGTTGGTGTCTTTCAGAGCACAAAGGAAGATGTTTGTAGTCGGTGACCGGCAATCCTCTCAGTCCCGAGACATCTCTTCACAAGATCCTTAGATTAACTTCCACAGCACAAACATCTTCAGCTCCTTCGTCAACAACTGCGTGCTCCCACCCTCGTGCCCGCATCCATCATAAGATCAGAAGCGGGGTGATCACTGAAGATCACACAATATTCTGAACATTCTTACCCCCTCAGCTCCTAAACCAGTCTGTGTCCATGTGCAGCAAGACCCAAACAACATTCCGGTTTGTGCTGTTAAACTGTCGGTAACATTCATGTAACAGTACGGTCAGACACTGCACATTTCCACAGTTAAACGTGGAGCTCATTCAGCATCTCAAGCTAGTTACACCCGGATATGTGGAGGCCATTCAGTCCATCAAAACGACTGAACAAGAAGAGGGACAGCCCATTCAATCCTCCTGCATGTTCCATAAAAAGATGAGGGTTCTGGTCTGTTAAACAGCCATAGGCAGAGCCCAATCAGACCGCTAAACCTGTGCTATGGAACCAGGAGGAGACCATTCACCCCTCGATACACTTATATAGGAATAGGAGGGCATCATTGATGCTCCAACCTGAAAGAGTGAAGCAGAGAATGCACTCATAGACTGCTCACAATGTTCCTCGTGGCTCCATTGCCTATGGAACAACTGATACTTTAACCTGTTTTGCCAGCAGTGAGGAAGGAAGCCAAATGTTTTGTGCCAATCGTCAAGGAGGCATCTTCCATCGCCACGAAGACAGACACATGTTTTCCGTGGGGGTCAGAAGCGGGTGGGAATTGTTACCTGTTTTAGAATGGAAGTATTGTGGCTCTTGTCGGGATGGTGGGTAACATGAAGTTCGATACATGATCACACACCAAATACACTGTATTAATGTGGGAAAAGTTTAGTCAAAACTGGCCCTCTCTCTCTCAATCGAAATGGGGAGTTGCGTGGAGTGAGAGGAACGTTCGCAGAGCTTTTTAAGCCATCGAGGATCATGTGAACGAAGTAACAAACAAGCCATGGATTATTCAACAGTTCCACTGAGTCTGAGAAGGACACTGAAATATCCTGATAGTGGTCTTGGGCAGGATTGGTGAGTGTTGAGAATATGTAGAAATGTAAATCTGAATGGAGAAAAAAGATTATGGAGATTGCGAACAGACTGGTTCCTCCACACATATTGTTGAGTATGTTGTGAATATTAATTTGCCAGTTATAATTTGCAAGGAATAACATTTTTGACTGGATCTGAAAATGATGACTTCTAAATTCTAAAATTTATATATGAACAGCAATTCAGTTCAACACGGTTTAATGGTCCGATGGAATGACTTACCAGGAACACCAACTATAGCGAGGATGGGATAGTAACCACCGTGAATGATCCAAAGGATATCTTCGATCCGTGAGGCTAATTATATCCAAAGCTGAGAAAGATAGTAAAGACCAAGCATAAACTTCTGTCTGTTATTGTAATATTCCAGTCTAATGTTCTCAGATGCTGATCCATTACTGGAACATTCCAGTCTTATGTTCTGAGATTCTGATATCTCCTTCCTCGTGTCTCGAGCTGCTGATCCCTGTTAGTGCTGTCGGTGATACTCCCGCCCATACTATGGGATAACACGTTAAACCGAGTCCCGAATTAATAGAAGGGGCACTCCCTCCAGTGAAACATTTAGGATGCACGGAGACTGACATCAATCACAGTCGCTGAACAAATAGCTCCAACCAATGCCTTTTAATTCAATGCTGTTTTATTAAAATTCAAAACAATGATTAATTTTTACATTATTGATGAGGTATGTGAGGGTGACTGATATGCAACTGTTGGGGCTGGTAGATCAATTGAGTGTAACCATTCAATCTGCCTTGGACATAGGAGCAATACCATAAGTTTATCAGAATATAAACATGCCTCTCAGTTTATAAGTGGTAACATACATTCTGTAACTACTGACCAAGCATTATAATTTCAGTAAAACATTGAGACAATTTTTATAGTTGATGATGTGAGGGGAATGTGTGCCTGAGGGAACGTGAGGTTATAACAGACAAATGACATGAATATGTTAACAAAGAATTGTACGTGACAAATGCAATTCAGTTTGTTACTCCATGATCAGAGAGGGCCGATGAGGGTCGATTAACATGTTATCGATATTAATGAGCTGTATGGAAGTGTCATTTATTGGAGTTCAATTACAGTGTGATTATGGCATTGTGGAGGAGACAGAAAACAGAGAATTGGGGGACATGGCAGTTCAGAATGGAGGTAGGGACAATAATATTCCCCAGTCATCAGTATTGGAATGTTACTCTTTATAACTCATATGAAGAACAGATTCAAGGATACATTTAAAATGAGGAATGAGAACTGATATTTGTTTATTGAACACAAAATACAGGGACAAAGTGATTTTCTGTCCATACTAAATGTAAAGATAAAATAGTTAAAATATATTCATGATATTGAGCTACTAAATTGAAATGTGCATTACAAAACCATGGAAATGGCGTGCAAACTATATCAATCATTATTTGACCCACAGCTGAGATGCTGATTCCCCCTCTATCAGTGGTCCACCTCACTGAGATTAACTGGCATCGTATCTCAGTATCGAGGGAAGTTTTCAGTTCTTGCTACTGGTTCTATGTAAATTAATCCATTTTCTCCCGGTAAAAAAAACAAAATCGTTTAGCCTTATGGTCTCTGTTTAACTGTCATCAACTCAGCTCTGTGATATTATTGAAGATAAATGATCTGGGACCACAGCCTGTATCAGCACGGTGCTCAAAGGGTATGACATCAGACAAAGGCCTTGCAGTCTGTGAGAATTTCTAAATAAAACTTCCATTTTCTGACTATTTCTGTCTATCTCCCCTCATGATGTCTTCTGATCTATCCAACTGACCCTTGTTTAGCAACCTTCTAATCACTCCCTGTTTCCAAATTGTGCAGTAGCACAGCTTAATGTGTGGCCATTTAGGAGAAATGGATAGAGCAGGGACAGGAATGATTGTTGTAGGTTCCCGTGTTTAGATGCATCATTAAGACAGAGAAGGCACTGAAAGGGGGGAGGATGCCATTGTTAATCAGAGGCAGTATTACGGTGGTAGAAAGGATATTTGATGAAGACTTGTCTACTGAGGAAGTATAGGAAGAGGTTAGAAACAAAAACGGTGAAGTCACCCTGTTGACAGTTCTCTATAGACCTCTGAAACGTTCCAGAGATGTAGCGGAAAGGATTACAAAGAAGATACTGGATTGGAACGAAAATAACAGAGTAATTGTTATGGCGAACTTTAACTTTCCAAATATTGACGGGAAACAGTTCAAGTAAATTATATGGGTCAGTTTTTCTCAAATTTGTACGGAATGGTTTGCTGACACAGTATGTCGATAGGCCAACAAGGGACGAGGCCAAATTGGATTTAGTACTGGGTAATGAACCAGACCAGATGTTAGATTGGAGGTGAGCACCTCGGTGATACTGACTACAATTCAGTTGTGTTTACTTTAAAGATGGAAAGGGACAGGTGTTATAGCTGGGGGAAAGGCTATTATGATGCGATTATACTAGCTATTGCGTGTCCTTGATAAGGTTATACCTGTCAGAAAAGGAGGAAGTGGTCAAGTGAGGGTGCTGTGGTTTACTGAATAAGTTGCATCTCTTGTCAAAAGGAAGAAGGAGGCTTCCTTCTCCATGAGGTTATGCTGCACCTGTACAAATTCTGGTGCAGCCATACTTTGAGCAATGTGTACAGTTCTGGTCGCTGCATTATAGGAACTATGTGGATGCATTGTAAAAGGTGAAGAGGAGATTTGCCAGGATGTAGCCTGATATGCAGGGAAGGTCTTACAGGAAAGGATGAGGGACTTGAGGCTGTTTTCATTAAAGAGAAGAAGGTTGAGAGACATGCAAGATGATCACAGGATTAGATATTTTGGAAAGTGAGAACCTTTTTTCTTTGGATGATGATGGCTAGCGTGAGGGGATGTACTTTTAAAATGAGGGATGATAGATTTCAGACAGATGTCAGAAATAATTTCTTTACTCAGACAGTAATAAGGTCGTGGAATGTGCTGCCCGCCCAACAATAGTAGACTCACCAACTTCAAGGCCATTTAAATGAGTATTGAATAAACATAAGGATAAAATTGTAATAGTGTAGGTTAGATGGTCTTCAGATTGGTTTCACAGGTCAACATTGAGACCCGAAGGGCCTGTACTGTGACGTAATGTTCTATGTTCATGAACCTACAATGGGCCGAACAGCTTCCTTCTGTGATGTAACAATTCTGAGGTACTCTGACCCACAATAAAAGCTTTAGGTGCCTGGAAAGACAGGCTGATCCAGTCAAGGACATACACTGCACAATCATCCATCATCCCTTCCTGTTCTCTAATATGCAGCGGCCTCAAAAACATCTATCCAAACAAAATAGCTTGATGCAAATTCAAGCAGCCAGGAGGACGTTCACATGAGGGGATTTCTAGCGAAGGATTTAATGAATAATAAGATTTCAGAATAACACAAATAATATAACAATGTCACAACAGCACAATAAT
The DNA here is from genome assembly GCF_020745735.1 of Hemiscyllium ocellatum. Classification (NCBI taxonomy): domain Eukaryota; kingdom Metazoa; phylum Chordata; class Chondrichthyes; order Orectolobiformes; family Hemiscylliidae; genus Hemiscyllium; species Hemiscyllium ocellatum. The sequence goes on from NW_026868361.1 coordinate 664,265, forward strand.
TGACAGCAGAGTAAAACTTACAGTACCAAACAGATCCAAGTTCAACATTGTATTCGGTTTCGGACACTTTGCTATGGGAAGGATGTTATTAAACTGAAACTTTACAAGGTTGTTACCAAGATTTAAGAGTCTGAGTCAGAGGCAGAGGTTGGAAATGCTGGGACATTTCTCTTGAGAGCAGGGGAGACTGAGGGGGGGGGGGGGCATGAAGGGCTCTGAGAGTCTAGCCACGGCCCACATCAGTTCCCATCTCCCGGCCTGCTTCGATCCCCTCCAATTTTCCTACCAGTGGATTTTGTCCATAGCGGATATCATATCCCTGGAACATGTGGACAACAAGGACACCTGCGTCAGATTCCTGCTCATTGATTATAGCTCCATTTTCAACACCATTATCCCCTTCAGACTGACCACAATACTCTGTGACCTCAGTCTCAGCCCCGCCCTCTGAAATTGGATCCTCAGATTTCTGACCCACAGTCAGCAATCAGAGAAATTGTGCCTCTTCCACACTAACATTCACCACTGATATTCCAATGGATGTGTCCTCAGCCCCCACTATACTCCCTGTACACCCACGACTGTGTTGCTAAATTCAGAACGAACGATATCTACATGTTCACTGACGACACCGTCAGAGTAGGACAGATGTGTAATGATAGCAAGTCAACATAAAGAACATTCTCCTCACCTTTCAAAATCTTTGTTCCGTCAGCAGACTCGGAAACTTTGCATTCGATTCCCTCAACCAGGTGCTTGAGATATATTGTGAATATCTATGTTCCAAGCACCAATCATTGCGATGCTACAAGAGCCTTTCAAACTGAAAACCACCCATTTATTCCTAATTCACTGTTTCCTGTCAGCTCTCCCATTGTAACACCATGTCCATACATTATCCCCTATCCCATGTGCTTTTAGTTTGCATACGAGGCTTGGGACTCAATCAAAACTCTTGCTGAAAATCCAAGTTCATTGCCGCTATTTTTTATGTAATCAATCTATGAGTCAGTTTCACAAATATGTTTCTCATTTCATCCATATGTATGCCAATTATTTTCAGTTCCAATAATTTCTCCAAATTAGTTTATTTATTCATTTCATTCTATATCCTTTTCTCATCAGACTCAGCTTTTCTCCTATTGCTGGGAAGGCTTTGTTTCTATCTTTTTCTGTGAAGACAGAAGTGAAGTTGTTGTGTCATGTTTCTCTGTTCTCCATTCTCCGTTCCCTGGTTTCAGACTGGAAGGAAGCTGAAACTTTGACTAAAAAGAACAGCTGTTGTCTATTCACCCAGTCCATGCCTCTTGAAATCTTAAGCCTGAATTACTTACCCAGTCAACTTTCTCTGCTCCAAAGTAAATAACTCGAGCTTAGCCAGCCTCTCTCCGCAGCTCATATCCTCCATCCTAGGGAACATCTTGGTGAATCTCCTCTGCACCTCATTCAGTAAAATCACATCCTTCCTTGAATGTGGCTCCCAGAACTACACAAATTATTTAATTGTTCCTTACCAAAGTGCTACATAAAACTTTTACAATCTTTAGGTCAGTGAACAAAGGCTTTATCGATGGTCCTGCTTAACTCATCAATGATCATATTCAGTCACATTCAGTGATTGGTGGAGAAGCACCCGCTGATCTTCCTAGTGTGCTGCCATTCATGGAGTCCTCCCCTGTCTGGTTCCTTCTTCCATAGTGTAGCACCTCATAGTTATCAGGGTACATTCCATATGTCATTGACCTGCCCATCTGACCATCCATGTATATCTTCCTGTAACAAATTGCACCTCCCATCTCACGGCCAAATACCCGTTTAAATATTTATGTCAAACACAAACTTGCTTATCACACTCCCCCTACCCACTTCACATTCACAACATTTATGAATACCACAAATAATAAGGGACACAGCACTGACATTAGTCACCAGTCACACAAACAGCCTTCTACCACGAAGTTGATTTTGGATGCAATTTGGTAAGTCACTGATAGGTCCTACCTGTTCACTGGTTATTCTGTTCTACTTGAGGTACCTGTAGAGTGTCTGGGGATTCTCCCTAATGTTGGCCTGCCAGCAGGTTACCACGTACTTGTGTTAGTCAGTCTCGTCCGAGTGAAGAATTTCCTCCTTATTACAGTCTTAAATGGTTTGTCCCTTATCCTGCCATTACTTGCCTTAAATGGAGAGTAGACAGCCAGAGAAACATCCTGTTTACTTCCACCTTGTCACATGTTTCATAGATTTTCTAAATGTCACTGTTGTTTGAAACTGGAGAGGCCACAAGTCAAGTCTCCCCATCAAAAAATCTTGATTTCTGACTGATTAATCTCGAGAATGTCCATTGCACGTCCTCTGTGATCAGTATACACTTTCTTAGATTGGGTTACCAACACTGTACACAATACTAGAGGTACTCTCTCACAAACACTGTCTGCAACTGCTTCATGATGTATTTACATTTATACTCCGATTCCCTTAAACAAACTCCAACCTAACAATAACTTTCCAATTACATGTATTCCTCCAAATACTATTCACGTTAATTGCATTTACGAACTCACTGTGTGATTTCTTACAAAAAGACTTCTGAAAATCCAAACACACCACTTCCACTTGTTGTCCATTGTTTATGCTGCAAGACCAAAAATAAATCAAACAATTCCAAAGTTTGTCAGGTATGATTTCTCTGTCAGAAATGCAGAGTGATTCTGTGCAATGTTGTGGTTAATTTGTAAATTCCCAATATCACATCTTTTTGAATTGATTCCAACTGTTTTCCTACAAATGTCAAGCTACTTGATCTGCAGTTCTACACATTATCTCTTCTTCCCTACGTACATAGTTGGATCATGTTTACTACATTCCAGTTATCTACAAGGGCTTATGGTCTTTACATGATCTACAGTAAAATAAAACATAATCACCGACAGTTCAATTAGTATGCTGTTTTATTTCTGATATTTTGATATGAAGTACAGTCTGGCCCATCAGACTTAGCAATGATCAATCTAGCTCCATTTTCAAGTACTACCTTGTTGCTGATACGAACTGACTTTTGTCTTTAATTCCACCCAAGTCCCATGTAATCAATTGCTTTACACGGAGATTGTCTGGAGCTTTCTCCATGAAGACAGATGCATAGTAGCTGGTTAGTTTCTCTGCCAATTCCTTGTTCCCCACAATGAATTCTCCTTATAAACATTACAAATTTCCACATTTTATCTTGCTTTGTTTTCGTTGGTATAGGGATCGTTTGTATTCATGTTCTTTTTGATTTCCTAAACAGTTTCTTCATCCTTATTTACAGAAAAGTTCCGTTTCCACAACATCTGGAATTCTTCTGAAGCTGCCTCCTTTGGTTTAATGAACTATTTAAATTCTTATGTTAACCATCATTGAGTTATCTTCCATTTCTTTGGTGTTTATAACTTATTGATATGTATGTACTTTTCAGTTTTTGCATTATTTCTATCAATAACGTTGTTTGTCTCACACTAAATGTTATATTTTATTTTACCAATTCACGTGATCCTGTCGCCTTCGGGTTCCATGGTATTTGAGTGCAATGTTCAAAAATTGTATATTGCATGCAGGCGCCATGTAAAATGCAACATACTAATGTCATTATTCCTCAAAAGCTGCTTCAGAGCAAGGCTAGTAATTAGTCCTTCTGTCCACACAACACTACACCCGAAATAACCTGTTCTCTAGTTTGGTTCAAAACATACTCTTCAACCTACCTCATATACACTTACGACATTTATTTTTCACAGCATTAGCAATCATTTACTTAACACAGTTTAGATACAATTTTAGACCATCCAGTATTACTGCAGCAGCCACAATATTTGCACATCTAATTTCCGGTGAATAGGATGCACAAAATTGCGAAACAGTTTTGGTTTAGATATGTAAGGCACCAATGTTTGTTCCTCCTTGTTGTTTGCAAGATCAACGCAAACTGATTCTGAAGAAGCTGAGGGATGTGCTCTGTGGTGTTATTAGTGACAGACGTGGACAAGACATTGGGAAGGCTGACCCCGATAGTGAGACGATCTGAAGGAATGCCCATCAATGCAGGACAAGCATCAATGACCTTCCCCGCTCTGCCAGGACAAATGTCTCCCTATTCCCTCTACTCCCTCACACTCTCTGTATATCTGTTACAGCACCTGTCCCCGAAATGCCTCTTGCTCCACCAGTCACACTATTGCATGCAACACCCTCTTTTCGAAACTCTCTTTATCACTGAAAGCAAATCGAGATTGAATTTATTGTTTTGCCAACATTGAACCAGTGAGACAATTTGATGTTGGGGATATAAAAATGTGGACATTTCGAAAATTGGGGAAAGAGCAGATGCCATCGAGACTGAAGAAGTCTGGGGATCAATCATCTTGCTCTGCAAGAAATTAGGAAATACTTAGTATCAGAGATATTTTCTCATATGAAATATATTCACAGTAAACAGAAATACGATGACCCAGGGAATTCAGCAGCCAGAAGAGGAACATCACAGAGGACGGCAGTGGCTGTGTGGTTTTGAAATCAAGTTGATGTAATATTCATGAGTGTGTTATTGAAACAGCATATTGTTAGAGAGTTGGGGGCAGTTGTTGGGGGTGGGGTGGTTGGTTAAAATTGTAAATAGTTGTGGCATAATGTTCACTTTTACAGTTAAAAACAAATTGGTGCTATTTTCTTTAAATAGTGGAATTTGGGAGTTCGCTGTCACTCATTATCTAATAGATTACGAGGTGAGATGAGCTTTCCTGAGTGTTTGGTTTAATTAACAGAGGCTTTCACCACCATGTCCTAATATTTGCAAAGACCAACAGAGAGCAACAAAAAAAAATAAGGAGTGAGACCAGGGAAACCCAGTGGATGTGGTCGATCTAGACTTCCAAAAGACCGTTTATAAGGTGCCACACGGGAGGTTGCTGAGTAAGGTGAGGGCCCATGGTGTTCGAGGTGACCTACTGACATGGATTAAGGATTGGCTGTCTGACAGAAGGCAAAGAGTTGGCATAAAAGGTTCTTTTTCGGAATGGCAGCCGGTGACAAGCGGTGTCCCGCAGGATTCAGTGTTGGTGCCGCAGCTGTTTATTTTATATAATAATGATCTGGAGAAAGGGACTGGGGGCATTCTCGCGAAGTTTGCGGATGACACGAAGTTAGGTGGAAAGGCAGGTAGTACTGAGAAAGTGGGGAGGCTGCAGAAAGATCTTGACATTTTGGGAGAGTGGTCCAGGAAATGGCTGACGAAATTCATTGTGAGCAAATGCGAGGTCTTGCACTTTGGAAAAAAGAATACAAGCATGGACTACTTTCTGAACGGTGAGGAAACTCATAAAGCCAAAGTACAAAGGGATCTGGGAGTGCTAGTCGAGGATTCTCTAAAGGTAAACATGCAGGTTGAGTCCGTGATTAAGAAAGCGAATGCAACTTTGTCATTTATCTCAAGAGGGTTGGAATATTAAAGCAGTGATATGCTACTGATACTTTATAAAGCTCTGGTTAGGCCCCATGTGGTGTACTGTGTCCAGTTTTGGTCCCCACACCTCAGGAAGGACATACTGGCACTGGTGGGTGTCCAGCAGAAATTGACATGGATGATCCCTGGAATGGTTGGTCTAACATACGAGGAACGGCTGAGAATCCTGGGATTGCATTCATTGGCGTTGAGAATGTTTAGGGGAAATCTAATAGAAACTTACCGATAATACATGGCTTGGAAAGGATGGACGCTAGAAAATTGTTTCCGTTAGGCGAGGAGATTAGGACCCGTGGGCACAAGCTTACAATTAGAAGGGGGCAATTCAGAACAGAAATTTGGAGACATTTCTTCAGCCAGAGAGTGGTGGGTCTGTGGAATTCATTGCCGCGGAGTGCAGTGGAGGCCGGGATGCTAAATGTCTTCAAAGCAGAGATTGATAAATTCATGTTGTCACGAGGAATTAAGGGCTACGGGGAGAATGCGGGTAAGTGGAGTTGAAATGCCCATTAGCCATGATTAAATGGCAGAGTGGACTCGATGTGCCGAATGCCCTTACTTCCACACCTAAGTCTTATGGTGTCTTATGGAGAAGATTAAATATGAGGTAAGTAAGCCAGTCATGTAAAGAAAGACTGCAAGAGCTTCTTTCGATTCATAAAGGGCAAACGAGAGGCACGAATGGGCATCTGGTCGCCAGAACTTGACACAGGAGAGATAGTAATATGGAACAAGGAAATGGTTGAGGAGCTGAAAAATTACTTCGTGTCAGTCTTCACGGTTGGACACAGGAGTAATATCCCAAACATTGAAAAGACTTAGTGGACAGACCTGAGTAAGGTGGCCATCACCTAGGAAAAGGTGCTGGGAAAACTGAATGGCCTGAAGGTAAGTAAATCACCTGGACCAGATGGACTCCACTCCAGATGTCTAAGGCAGATAGCTGATGGGACAGTGGAGGCGTTGGTGGTGATCTTTCAGGAATGTCTCGAATCTGGGAGATTCCCAGAGGACTGGAAAATCGCTAACGTGATACCCCTGTTTAAAAAGGGACAAAAACAAAAACCAAACAATTACAGACTGACTAATCTAAACTTGGCTCTGGTAAGATCTTGGAATCCATTGTGAAGGATTAGATTTCTGAATACTTGGGTGTGGATGATGAATTAGGGCAAAGTTAGCATGGTTTCATCAAGGAGAGGTCATGCCTGGAGAATGTGGTAGAAACCCTTGAGGACGTAACGAGCAGCTTTGACCAAGGACAGCCAATGTATGTCATCCACCAGGGCTTCCAATAGGTCTTTGACAATGTTCTGACAGGAGGCTACTGAATAAGGCAAAGAGTCCATGGTTTTAGAGGCAAGGTGCAAGCATGGATAGAAGTTTGGCTGTCTGGCAGGAAACAAAGAGTGTCGATAAAAGTGTCCTTCTCAGGATGACAGCCAGTGACAAATGGTTTTCCATAACGCTCAGTGTTGGGACCACAACTTTTCACTTGATACATTAATGATCCTTGTTGTGGTTCTGTTCGCCGAGCTGGAAGTTTTTGTTGCAAACGTTTCGTCCCCTGGCTAGGAGACATCATCAGTGCTCTGGAGCCTCCTGCGAAGCGCTTCTTTGATGTTTCTTCCGGTATTTATAGTGGTCTGTCCTTGCCGCTTCTGGGTGTCAGTTTCAGCTGTCCGCTGTAGTGGTTGTATATTGGGTCCAGTTCGATGTGTTTGTTGATGGAGTTTGTGGATGAATGCCATGCCTCTAGGAATTCCCTGGCTGTTCTCTGTCTGGCTTGCCCTATGATAGTAGTGTTTCCCCAGTCGAATTCATGTTGCTTGTTGTCTGAGTGTGTGGCTACTAGGGATAGCTGGTCGTGTCGTTTCGTGGCTAGTTGATGTTCATGTATGCGGATTGTTAGCTGTCTTCCTGTTTGTCCTATGTCGTGTTTTGGGCAGTCCTTGCATGGTATTTTGTAAACTACATTAGTTTTGCTCATGTTGGGTATCGGCTCCTTTGTTCTAGTAAGTTGTTGTCTGAGCGTGGCTGTTGGTTTGTGTGCCGTTATGAGTCCTAAGGGTCGCAGTAGTCTGGCTGTCAGTTCTGAAACGCTCCTGGTGTATGGTAGTGTGGTTAGTCCTTTTGGTTGTGGCATGTCCTCGTTCCGTGGTCTATCTCTTAGGCATCTGTTGATAAAGTTGCGCAGGTATCCATTTTTGGCGAATACCTTGTATAGGTGTTCCTCTTCCTCTTTCGCAGTTCTGGTGGACTGCAGTGTGTTGTGGCTCTTTTGAATAGTGTCCTGATGCAGCTTCGTTTGTGTGTGTTGGGGTGGTTACTTTCATAGTTTAGGACTTGGTCTGTGTGTGTTGTTTTCCTGTGTACCCTTGTGGTGAATTCTCCGTTCGGTGTTCTCTGTACTATCACGTCTAGGAATGGGAGTGGGTGGAGTTAGACAGGAACTGGTAGGGGTTGGCTGGATGAGCTTGCTTGCAGTTGAAAGGACTTCTGGCAAGTGGGAGGATTTTAAAAGTGAAATGTCTACAATTCAAGGTCTGTATGTTCCTGTGAGGGTAAAAGACAAGTTTGGAGGGAATAGGGAACCCTGGATGTCAGGGGATATTGAGGCTTTGACCAGCAAAATGGAGGCGTGGCTCAAATCCATGCAGCTGGGATCAAGGGAATCGTGGCGGTGTGCAGGGGATGCAGGAGTTTACTGAAGATGGAAATCAGAAGGGTGAAAAGGGAGCACAAGAAAGCCTTGCATGAGAAGATTAAGGTGAGTCCAAAGACGTTCTTTAAGTATATTAAATTAAAAGGAATAACTAAATAAGAATATGACCCCTCAACGTCCAAAGTGGACAGCATGTCTGGAACCGTAGGAGATTTGCGAGCTTCTCAATGAATATTTCTCCTCTGTCTTTACCGTGGAGAAACACATGAAGACTTGGGAGCTTAAGAAAGGTCATGATGTTATCTTGGATTGAGTCAATATCACAGGAGAAGACATGTTGGATGCATTAGAATGTATGAAGGTGGATAAATCTCCTGGTCCTAAACAGATGCATCCAAGAACACTGCAAGAGGCTACCAAAGAAACTACAGGGACCTGGGTGATAATATTGCATCATCGTTAGCCACAGGTTAGGGTCTAGAATATTGGAGGGTAGCAAATGTGCCATTATTCAGGAAGGGAAGCAAAGAAAAATCTGGGAACTATAGGCCAGGAAGTCTAACATCTGTAGTGCGTAGGTTACTTGAGAAAAATCTGAGGGCTAGAAGTACATGCATTTGGAATGACAGCATTTGATTAGAATTTTTTTTTCAGATTCACCACAGAATGGAAACAGGCGTTTGGCCCAACAAGGTCACACCGACCCTCCAAACAGTAACCAACCCAGTCTCATTCCTCGACCCTATATTTACCCCTGACGAATGCATATAACACTATGGGTAACTTAGCATGGCTAATTCACTTAACCTGTACATCTTTAGATTGTGGAAGGAAAATGGAGCACCCGGAGGAAACCCACACAAACACAGGGAGAATGTGCAAACTCCACACAGAGAGTCTCCCGAAGCTGGAATCGAGCCAGATCCATGGGACTGCGAGGCAGCAGTGAGCCACCATGCCACACTTACTTGTTGTCAACACAGTTGAAAGACACAGGTACAAAATCTAGTCTGCCCTTCACCCATGATGCAAATCCAATAAAACATATCATGGATAGTTTATTCTCCCCTGAAAATGTCATATTATTATTATTTATTATTGCTTTTTATTATTTATTTTAATAATTATTATTAATTGCTGATTTTAGACTGAACAGATTGCGTGGCTTTGTAAGCCTTATATTACGGAGCCTTTAACAGGTTACCCTTGGAATTAGAGCTGATCTTATTGAAACATGCTAGACTTTCAGGAGAATGGATCAGGTAGATACCAACTGGGTGTTTGTATAGTCCGACCTTGTTGTCATTGTCATAGAATGTGTACAGTGTGTATGCAGGAAATTCTGCCCATTGAATCCAAACTGAACCACTGAGCTGCATTCCACTCAGACCTGTCTCCCTACCCCATCCATGTAATCTTATATTTTCCATGAATAACCCACACATCCCTGGGCACTATGGGCAATCCCACATGCCAAATCCACCCTAAGCTGCACGTCTTTGGACTGTGGGAGGAAACTGGAGCATTGTGAGGAAACCCACACAGACACGGGGAGAATGTTCAAACTTCACTCAGAGAGTTGCGTGAGGTTGGAGTTGAATCCAGCTACTTGGTGATGTGAGGCAGACATATTATCCACATGTCCACCATGCTTCTCTGTTAGTACGATTCGTTACCTGTGGCTGATTGAAGAAATCTGCCTGACTTATTCCTTTATCTGAACCTGACTCAGTCTGAGACCTTTATCATCGGCCATATCACCAAGCTGGAGTGAGACTAGAAAAGGAAACAGGGACAACCTGCAACCTCAGTCAGAGCAGGAATGAGGAGAAGTTCACAACGTGGGATTTCTTTCAAGTGGGAATTCTCTTCCCAGAGGTTTATAATCTTTATGTTAGAGCAAGGCTGGCTGGCTTCGTCTGATTTTCCATAGACAGGTAAATCAGGGATAATGGTGCATTGGGAGAAAAGAGCAGCTGGGACCACAATGAGATTAGCCACGACCTTATTTACTGCTGGAGTAGTGTCAAAGGGCCGAATGGGCCATTCGTGTTCCTCAGCCCATTGTTCTGATGTTCCATTCATCCCTTCGGACCTGCTACACAGGGGCAGATCCAGGCCAGTCCGGTGGTTAGGTTCAGTGTCGGAAATGTACTTGGAAAATCCAGGCTGGACAAGAAGTGTCCCCACCCCCAATCCCTGTTTCCAGGCTTCCCCACTCTGTAACTTCTGATCCAGTTGGGAGTCATGCTACAGACACAGATTTCATGTGAATACCGCCCCCATACCCTATCCAGGGTTAACTTAAACAATTCTTCTGCTCTCCATGAATACAACATTGTACAACACGACTGCCAGGAAAACAAACAGTTACTTTCCAAAGGAATAGCATGAGAATGTAAGAAATGCGAACAGGAATAGGCCATTCGGCCCGTCAAGCCTGCACTGTCATTCAATTAGATCATGGCTGATCTACTCTACGGATAACCCTTGTACCCCTCAACTCACTGACATGTCAAAAACCTATCCACCCCGTCTGTAAATACATTCAGTGTCCCAGCCTCCACAACTCTCTGGGTTAGGAAATTCCAGACATTCATTACCTTCTGAAAGAAGAATTTTTTTTTTGTATTTCGGTTTGAAATTGATCTCCCTTATTCTGCATTATGTCCCTTGTCAAGTCCCTTCTCTAACTTGTACATTTCAGTAATATCATGCTCATTCATTTCAACTGCATGACTAATCGCCTCACCATTTGAGACGTTCTCATTAATTCAACCATTTCTTCCGAGGAACCCGTCTAATGTGCCAACCTAGTTTCTTGCTGCTTCAGCATGTTGACCTTGTGTTTCCTACACCGAACACTCCAATCCTTTTGTATTGTTCCTTTTTGGGGAGTCCTTTTCATTAAATAACAGCCTGCCTTTTGGTTCTCAGTATCATCCACAAACTCGGATGTATATTGCACTCGCCGTCAGGCTATCAGTATAGATTGTAAATAACTGATACCATCGGATTCATATTTGTGGTACTTCAGTAGATACCCTTTATCATAAAGATCCAATTAATCCTGACTCCGATTTCTAAGTTTTAACTAATCATCATTCCATGCTAATACTGTATTCATCGTACTGTGAGCTCCTATCTCGTGCAAGAAACTTTACTTTGTAAACTCTCTGGAAAGCCTTGTGTCTATCAGTTCCCCTTTATTAAGTCCGCTTGTTACATTCTCAGGGATCTCGAGAAAAGCTTTGCATGATTTTACAGACAAAATATAGTTTCCATTTCACAAACCATGCTGGCTCTGCGTGAAGCTTTTCTAAATGCCCTGCACTCCTTCCTTAATAATAGACTCTTGCAGATTCCCAGCAATAAGGGTTAGGTAAATGGTTCTTGCTTTCTGTCTCATTCCTTTCTTGAGGATAGGCACCACATTGGAGGCTCTCCAGTTTCGCTGAAACACTCCTGTAATCCAAAGAGTTATGGAATATTACACACAGTGCCGCTAGTCACTCTATGAACACTTCTTTTAAAACCAGCTATGAATTACTGCTGATCTGTCTACTCTTAACCTTATCTGTCTGATAAAAACCGGTTCCTTTTGTTATAAACACTTGCCTTCTGTTACCAATTTGTTAATATCATTGAAATACCTACACTGCATTCCCCTGTGGTGAATGTTGCAAAATACTGGTGCAAATTATCTGCCTGTTTTCTCTCGCCAGTTCCCCAGTCGCACCCTCCAAATAATCTAAGCGTACTTTCCCGATGTCATTTCTCCAAAGGTCACACACTCATGTTGAACGTCTTCATCCATTCTCGGAAAAGCTCGAATGCTTGTTTCTTTATATATATATATATATATATATATATATATATATATAATCTTGCCAGTTTACTTGCATAATATCTTTCCTTCCCTTTTCCTCGCTTTCTGGATTCATACAGTCATATAGCTCACAAATAGACCCTTTGATCCAACCTGTCCATGCTGACCAGGTTTTCCAAACTAAACTAGTCCCATCTGCTTTCATTTGGCCCATATGCCTCTAAATATTTCCCATTCATATGTTTGGCCATATGTAGTTGTACTCACAACCTCCACTCTTCATCTGATAGCTCATTCCATACCCACACCACCCTCTGTGTGAAAAAGTTGCCCTTTCGTCCCTTTTAAATGTTCCTCCTTTCACCTTAAAGCTATGTCCTCTATGTTTGAACTCCTTTCTCCTGCAGAATAGACCTTGGTTATTCACAGTAGCCATACCTCCCATGATTTTATTAACTTCTATAATATCATCTCTCAACCTCCTACAATCCATCTGATTCTAACTTCAAGAACAAGCATTATATTAAAAAAAAGCAGTGTAAATTTGAAACAATATTAAAAATGTCAGGTAAACAACACTCAGCCACAAACTTCATACTGTGGTTTGTTTTTCTCCATGTTAAAACATTAAGGCAGCATGAAAATCTTACGAGCGGCAATAAGAAGTAAAACACCTGAATTTTTTTGTCTGAAGGGGGAGATCATCTCTACAGTGAAAATGTATCTCTGGCCAGATCTATATAATTCCACATGGTCAAAATTCTCCCTCCTCATCCACCCATGACATTGTGTGGCTGTGTCTTCTTTATCTTGCACAAAATAGAGAGAAATCCTTTCTCCCATTTACATCTTAAATTCAACCCATTTACATCATCTTCTAGTACACTACTGCTAAAAAAACTATATATATTTTGCCCCGCCCTCTTTCCATGACACCCATGCACACCTCTCTCAAGAGATTAAAAACCCATTTTCCAATCCTTTTCAATTCTGAAGAAGTGTCATATTGGGATTGAAACACTAATTCTGTTTCTTTGTCTCTGTAGATGTTGCCAGACCTGCTGAGTTTCTCCAGAAATGAAGAGGTACAGAACAACTTTTCAATTAAACAAATAACTGTGGATACTGGAAATAAAACTGCAAATATTTCTGGAGAATCTGTGAGCTTTGTAGAAGGGTCACTGGACCAGAAAGAGTAACTCCGCTTTCGCTCCAGAAGATACTGCCGACCTGCTAAGTTTCTTCAGCAATGGCTGTTTTTGAATAAGTTCCAAAGACGTGTCAAAGCTGCCCAAACGCCCTGTCAAACACGGAACGCCACACATTGTGGACTGACCGATGACACCAGGTGCACACATTCATTGGCTCTGAAATTGCATACAGCTGGCTTCACTGACACGACAAAGCTCTTAATCAGGGTCAGGGAGAGAAACAGAGGGAAACACATTCACTTCAAGTTCAGATGATGGCTTACAGGAATGGAAAAGATTCAGATGAATATGTTAAAGTACTTGAGGAATGCAACAGATTGGAGGCGTGACACTACGAAGAGACCCTGAGCAGAATGTAAATACGAAAATGGACGTGTTACCACATCAGAAATCAGGTTAGCTCACTGAGTACAGGGCTGATGGGTGAATGGGTCTCGATGTGAACTGGGGGCAGCGACTTGAATTGAAAATGCAGATATTACAGCTCAACTGAGTTATCATGTGGTCCTGTAGATCACAGCAACAACAGAATTATATTCAACCACAATCTATATTTTTTCCAGAGATAATTCATCAGGCTACCATTAACATAAACTGATCGATGGTTCAATGACGAGTGTCGGTGAACATGCCAGGGTCAGAACCATGTGTACCTAAACCTGATAACAATCAAATAAAACTATGGTACTTGACCGGTTGCATTCTAACCAGCAGAACTAACAACTGATCAAGAGGAAAAAGTTATAGCAAAACTAACGGACCAGATCTAAACTCTGCAGTCCTGCTATATCCAGGCATAAGTGTCCATGGATCATTAAACAACTTAGTGGAGGAGAGGACTCCACAAATACTCCCATCCTAAACAATGGAACTGCCCTGACCATCGGTGTAAAAGACAAGTATGTATTCTCTGCACCATCCTCAGCCAGAAATGTTGGGTCATCATGATTCCCACAGAATCACAGATGCCAGTCTTAATTCAATTCGTGACATGAAGAAACAGCTGAACACAGTAGCTACCACAAAGGCCATGGGGCCTGACCACATTCCTGTTATAGGACTGAAGACTTGTGCTGCACAACAAGCCGTGTCCCTGGGAAAGCTGTTTCATTCCAGCTCCAACTCTGACATATCCCTGGCAATTTGGAAAGTTACTCGACTATGTCCAGTCCCCTAATAGGAGAATAATTGCAATCTGATAATTTAACATCCCCTCAGTCTCATCACGACAGGCAAATTGGTGGGAGTTCTTTTTGACAGAGCTTTCAAGCAGCACGAATATACTCTGCTCAGTGTGGTTTCTGATATGTCCTCATGTGGAGTTGGTGCAGTTGTGTAAATGTCACTAGATTATTAATCCAGACCAGGATAATGCTCTAGCAGCTGATGGTAGTTAAAAGCCATTAGTAAAATATTGAGATGTAAAGTTTGGTGTCAGTAACAGTGACCTTGAAGCCAATGTTGATTTTAAACACCAATTTCCTTCCCTAATGTACTTTCAGGAAGTTTTTCCCGTGCTTTCCTGGTCTGGCCTAACAGTGACTGCAGACGCACAGGTAAGTGATAAGTTCTTTGATGGTCTCTAAATTGGTCAAGGAAGGCACTCAATAGCTTGAAACGGCTCTGAGGTCTTAAAGGATAAACCCAGACCACAGAACCGGCAACTAGCTTGTTTTCGGAAAAGGGAATGCGAAACACAGTCCTATCCTCTGGACAGATGCTGCCTTCCTAATGTTTGGAAGTTTGTGAGGGGAAGCTTGTTCAGGGAGAACTGGAATTCCACATCGGCATCACGTGGTCAGCTTTACTGCAGATGCACAGGGAAACGAGCAGGCCATTCGACACATTGAGCCTTCTCCATTCTAGCTCATCGAGAAAATCTCCTCAATGCATTTTTCCCACACAGTGCTTATATCAGTTAGTACATGAAAACATCGGGACATATAAAATAAGAATTACTGTGATCCTTTCTGTCCATCAATATTTGCTCCTCCATTAAATATGCAGAGAGTCCTCTGATAAAAACATGTTTATTAAACACAATTGGCTGCAACACATTTCGTGAATTGTGCACCTTTTTTTACAACACAAGCTCTGTTCCGTGATTTCTTGGCTGACACCAGCTGAACAGCAAAACCTGGCCTCAGGATCCTCTGTCTGCAAAATGCACCCTCAGTGTGTTCGGCGAAAACAGGAATTCAATACGCTCTGCAAGCCTTAAACCTTAATCTACATTTAGAAGGAACTTTACTTCAAACTAGGGGGAGAATTTTAGGGAGAATTAGAATTCTCCATCAGCATCAAGTGGTCAGTCTGCCCCTCGTGCTTTCTGGTGAAGAGCTTGGTGAAAGGTACAGTGCTGTAGTCAGTGACTATAGTAGGAAAGTGTTACATTTATTGTGCTATTTCTTTACAATATATGCTTTGAGGATATACTTAGACTGTGCTAGTGTGTGTGTGTCAGATTAACTTTAGTTTTTGGCTTTTACTGATATTCTGTGGATTTGCCTCTCCACCTCCTTTTCCCACAGGCCGCATTATTAATATTGCAAGATTTTCTACAACACCGCGTTGTACAGGAACACAGCTGTAACGTTATTGGTGAATAATCTGTAATGATATCTGATCCTCTATCTTCACTCCACTCCTGCCCTCTCCTATGCCTTTATAGTGTCTCGGAATCCTTACGTATATTCACTGCCTTGGCTTCCACAGCCTGATCTGCGAGAGAGTTCCCCAGGTTCACCAGTCTCTGAGTGCAGACATTTATTCTCATCTCAATGCAGAGTGATCTGTCTGGACTTAATACTGTGGCCCCTTGTTTTAGACATCCCAGTCAGGGGAATTATCATCCCTGCTTTCAGTCTGTCTCGCCCTGTCAAAGTGTTATATATTTCACTTATTTTCCTGAAGCCCATGGAATACATGCCCAGTCGTCCCAAACTCTGCTCCCACAATAAGACAGTCATCCCAGAGATCAGTGGGGTTATCCTTCACTGCTCTCCCTCAAGTCAAGTTTATCCTTTATTAGGTAATGAGACCAAAACTGCGCTCAGTATTGCACAATGTTCGAGATGTGTTCTCATTAAGGCCCTGTACAGCAGCAGCAAGTCACACTTACTCCTGGCCTCAAATCTGCTTGAAATGAAGATCAACATCCCATTTGTCTTCCTAACTATTTTCTGTTCCTGCAATATTGCTTTCACTGACTGGTGCACGGGGAGATCCAGATCCTCTACAATGTTACAGTTCCCCACTTGGTGGGTCTACGTACACTGGTCAGTGTGCCAATGCCATTCCCAGTATTGACTTCTGGCTTCATAACTCACTGTCCTGCATGGAGCTCAGAGGTCTGAAAGAAGAAAACAAAAATGCAGTGTAAGTTTCTTTTTGATCAGCATTTTTTTCAAACAACCCCTTTTCAAATGGTAGACTGCCGTTCTGTTTTTCCAATCATAGTGCACAAAGTCACATCTCCCCCCATTGCTCTCCATCTGCCGCATATTGGCCCAGTCACTCTGTTTGTCTCAAACACGTTGGAGCTTTTTTACATCCTTCTCTCCCACTCACAACCCAAAATGATTTAGTATCATCAGCAGACTTGGGAATATTGCATTTGATTCACTCAACTAAAAACATGGTGTGTATTGGAAATATCTGGAAGCCAAAGCCCGATTCCAGCTATATCACCCAGGGCTTCCACTCAATAAATGTTGTATTCCTTCTCCCTGCTTCCTATCAGCTCTCCCATTCGAAAACCATGTCCACGTGTGGGTCGCAGTCCCATAAGATTAGAATTTGTATAGTAGGCTTGGGGCTTTATCAGTAACGTTCTTGAAAACCCAATCGTATTGTATTGATTGCTTCTCCATAATTTTGCAAGTCACTTTCTGAAATATGATTTCGATTTCATATGTTTCTGCTGACTTTTTCTTCGCCCATTACTTTATTCCCATTACTTTCTCTACAACTCCTTAGTTGCTAATTTCATTCTATTCCTTTTTTTCCCCCACCAGACTAAAGTTTCCTAGTATTGTTGGGAAGATTTCTTTTTTGTTTCTTTTTCGTCTGTGAAGACATAACTTTAGCACTAGCTTCATAGTTCTGTCTTTTCCCTGTTCTCCATTCAGCATTCTCTTTTTCAAATTCACTGTTGCAACACTTGTTAATACACTCCTCAGGAACTCATCAATTCCTATCTTAAGATGCTCAATGATTGACCTTCCACAGTGATACAATCATAGGAGCACAGACTCTGTATCGTCAGAAATACAGCGTGGACTACATTCGTCTCACTTCCCTACGTGAACCCCATAGACATGAATGTTATGCCACTTCAAGTGCACGACAATGTATTTTTATTGGTTGTTAGGTTAGCTGTACCAACTGCCTTTTCAGGAAGTGCATTCCCCAACATCTTCTGCATGAAAACCAATCCTAAAATCCTCATGAAACTTCAAACCCTTCACTTTATAGGGTGCTCCCTTGTTCTTCACCTTTGCCTAAAAAGAACAACTGCTGTCTATCCATCCTGTCCAAGCCCCACGCAATCTTATTCTTCTGAATCACAGCCGCCTCAGCTTTCTCTGCTCCAAAGTAAACAACCTGAGCTTATCCAACTTCTCTCCATTACTGATACGCTCCATCCCAGGGAACGTCCTGCTGAATCTCCTCTTCACCCCCTCTAGTACAATCACATCCTTCCTGTAATGTGGCTCCCAGAGCAACACACAGCATTCCATCTTGGCCTAACCTAAGTTCCACATAGCTCTTATAATCTGTGTCTCGATGAATAAAGGTTATGTTTATGATTCCCCTATATGTTCTCAATTTGTGCATTAATCTGTCTAGACCCATTCAGGCATGGGTGGAGAAACACCCTCTAAGCTTCCTCTACTTCTTGCAAAGTACATCACCTCATATTCATGAGGATTACGTTCAATCTGCCAATAATCCACCCACATATTTATAACTTTGGTTGATATCTATTGCTCTTTTCTTGATGTAATGCGATTATAATTGAGCAATGTAACACCAAAGACATTCGGGAGGAGCTGGCAAAATTTAATTGGAAGGGAAAAAGTGAGGACTGCAGATGCAGGAGATCAGAGCTGAAAATGTGTTGCTGGAAAAGTGCAGAAGGTCACGCAGCATCCAAGGAGCAGGAGAGTCGATGTTTCCGGCATGAGCCCTTCTTTAGGACTCCTGAAGAAGGGATCATGCCCGAAACATCGACTCTTCTGTTTTATTGGAAGGGAAGCCGAGCAGGGAAGTCCATGGAGCAGCAATGGCAGGAAAATCTGGGGATAATTCGGAACATAATGAAATTCATCCGAAAGAAGATGAAACATACTCATGCAACGACAAGGCAACCATGAATGATAAGGCAAGTAAGGGGCAGCATCAAACCAAAACAGAAAACATACAATGTGATGAAGATTATTGGGAATCCATAGAATTCATTCGCTTTGGAACGACATAAAGCTGGCTTCACTGACTCTACAGAGCTTTTAATCATGGTCAGGAACGGAAACAGAGGGAAACACATTCACTTTAAGACCGAAGATGGCGTTAATGAAGTAAAAAGATTCAGATGAAATGAACAGTTGAATTAAAATCAGTTAAATGCTTTTGTGAAATGTGTCTGATTGAAAGCATGACCCGGAGAGAGACCCTCAGCAGAATGAGAATTTTAGAAAATGGAAGTATTTCTACATCAGAAACCAGGTTAGGTCACTGAGTACAGGGCTGATGGGTGAATGGGTCTCAGTGAGAATTGGGGAACCGACAGCGGAAGTTCATTGCAGATATTGCAGCTGGAAACTGCGTATTCATGTCATGCTGTAGACCACAGCAGCAGGAGAAGCAGACTTGCATTCAACCACAACCTGTAACTTTTTTTCCCAGGATAATCATTTAGTTTGCTATTGCCATCAACATGATCTATGACTCAGTGACGTGTGTGGGTGAACGTGTCAGGGTCAGAACCACATGAACCTAAATCTGATGCTAACCCATTAAAGCTAGTGCACTTGACCAATAGATCTGATTGAAGCTCTGCAGTCATTCCACATTTAGTCATAAATGGTGATGGACGATTAAACAAACGACGCAGGAAAGGGCTCTACAAACATCCCCATCCTAAATAACGGAAAAACCCTGCACCCTCAGAGTAAAAGACACGGATGTAGTATCTGCATCATCCTCAGCCAGAAGTGTTGAGTGGATGATCTACCTCACCCTCGCCATGATGCCCACAGAATCACAGATGCCAGTCTTCAACAAATTTGATTCGCTGCACGTGACATGAAGAAATAGCTGAACACAGTAGATACGACAAAGGCAATGGGCCCTGAACCCATTCCTGCAATAGGACTGAAGACTTGTGTTGCACAACAAGCTTTGTTCCTGGGGAAGTTGTTTCATTCCAGCTCCAACTCTGATACCTCTCTGGCAATGCAGAAAATACTCAACTATGTCCACTTCCATAAGAGAAGAATAATTACAATCTGACCAATTACCACGCCCTAAGTCCTCTCACGATGCTCAAATTGGTGGGAGTTCTTTTTGAAAGAGCTGTCAAGCAACACAGGAATAACCTGCTCAGTGTGGTTTCCGATAGGTCCCCATGGGGAGATGGTGCTATTGTGGAAATATCATTGGATTACTAATATAGGCAATGATAATGCTCTGGCAGCTGGTGGAAGTTAAAAAAAACAATTAATAAAACATTGAGATAGAAAATCTGGTGTCAGTAATAGTTACCCTGAAGCCAAAGTCGATTATAAACATCAGTTTACATCCCCAATGTACTTTCAGGAAGTAAATCTCCCGTGCTTTCCGGGTCTGACATAAAAGTGACTCCAGACACACAAACATGCGATATACTCTTCAATGGTCTCTGAAATGGCTCCAGAATTATCATCACTACTTGTAATCTGTCTCACCCTGTCAGAGTTTGATATATTTCACTAAGATATCCACTCTTTTTGCTAAAGCACATGGAATGTAGGTTCAGTCGACCCAAACTCTGCTCCCACAACAAGCCTGTCATCCCAGAGATCAGTCTGGTCATCCCTGACTGCTCTCCCGCAGTGTCAGCATTGTCCGTTATTAGGTAAGGAGACCAAAACTGCACACAATACTGCACAATGTTCGAGATGGGGTCTCATCAAGGGTCTGCACAGCTGCAGTAAAACACCCTGACACCTGGACACAAATCCCCCTGCAATGAAGGTCCAACACCCCATTTAATTTCCTAACTGTTTTCTGTTCCTGCAAAAAAATACTTTCAGCGACTGGTGTACAGGGAGATCCAGATCTTTTTCAATGTTACAGTTACCCAACTGTTGGGTCGATGTACACTGGTAAGTATCCCGATGCCATTCCCAATATTTCTTCCGGCTTCAGAACTCACTGCCCTGTATAGACGGCGGAGGTCGGTGAAGAATGAAACAAAAAGAATCATAAGTCCCTTTATGGAGTAACATTTTCCAACCTTTTCAACTGGTAGGCTACTGGTCTCTTTTTCGCATCAAAGGGTACAACGTCACACCCACCCACATTACTCTTCATTGCCCCGTATTTGCACATACACTCCACTTGCCTCAGTCACCTTTTACATCCTCCTCACCCACTCATAATCCGACATCGATTAGTGCCATTAGCAGGCTTGGAAATATTGCATTTGATTCCCTCGACCAAAAGTTTGGTGTGTATTTGAAATAGTAAGAGCCCAAACACTGAATCCTGCTAAACCCCCGAGTCTTCTGCTGTAAAAAAAAGATTTATTCCTACTCACTGTTTCCTGTTAGCTCTCGCATTGTAAAACCATGCCCTTCTGTTAGCTAGCCCAAGTCCCATAGGATTCGAATTTGCATAGTAGGCTTGGGGCTTTATCAAAAATCTTTCTGAAAATCCAATTGTATTGTATTGATTGCTTCTCCGTAGTTTTGCTGAAAGTCAGTCTCTCAAATATGATTCCCATTTGATAAATCTCTGTTGCCTTTGTCTCAGTCCCACTACTTTCCGTTAAAGTACTGTCTCCATAACGTTTATTTGCTAATTGTTTTCTCCTCCCTTTTTCTCTCTCACCAGATGAAGCTTTCCTTGTATTGCTGGGAAGATTGTTTTTTTGTTTTGTTTTCTTCTGTGAAGACATAACTGAAATATTTGCTGCATTGTTCTGCTATTTCCCTCTTCTCCATTCTCCATTCTCTGGTTTCAGACTATAACGAAGCTGCACGTTGTTTTCTCTTAATTTTGCCATTGGCGTACTTTTTGGAACAGTTACAAGTTCCCTCTTATTACCCTATAGAGTGTTCCGAAACCCATCAATTCCTGTCATAAGCTTCTCAATGATTGACCTTGCACAACCATGCACTCATCAGAAATACAGCACCGTCTACATTAGTCCCACTTTTCTACACGAATATTATGACACTTCAAGAGGTCATCTAAGTACTTTGGAACAGATGTGAGATTACCCCTGGCAAGTCCCTCTTTGATAGTGCATTCCAGACTTCAAAACCCTCTGGGTGAAAAATGATCCTCAAGTCCCCTCTGAATCTTAAACCCTTTACTTTAAGAATCTGTTCCCCCTTGTTCTTCTCCCTCTGACTAAAAGGAACAGCTGTTGTCTATCCACCCTGTCCATATCCCTCATAATCTTTTCCTTCTGAATCACATCCCCCTCAGCCTTCTCTGCTCCAGTGTAAACAACCCGAGCTTACCCAGCCTCTCTCCATTGCTGATATGCTCCATCCCAGGGAACATCCTGGCGAATCTCCTCTGCAACCCCGTCTAGTGCAATGACATCCTTCCTGTAATGTGGTTCCCAGAGCTACCCAAAGTATTCCATCTTGGCCTAACCAAAGTTCTGCATAGCTCTTATAATGTGTGCCTCGATGAATAAAGGCTATGCTTAAGCTCCCCTTTGCTTTCTCAACTTGTGTATTATCCTGTCCAGTCATATTCAGGGATGCGTGGAGAAGCTCCCTCTGAGCTCCCTAGTGTGCTGCCATTCACTGAGTACTCCCCTGTCTGCTTCCTTCTTCCAAAGTGCATCATCTCATATTTATCAGGGTTACATTCCATCTGTCATTGATCTATCCATTCCATCTGCATCTTCCTGTAACATAAAACCTTCCTCCTCACTGCCAACCAAACGGTCATTCGTTGTATCAAACACAAACTTAGTTATCACACTCTCCCTACCCCTCGTCCATATTCACAGATACACCACTTATGAATATTACAAATCATGTGGTTATAGATCACACAACACCAGGTTATAGCCCAACAGGTTTATTCGGAGACATTAGCTTTCGAAGCGCTGCTTCTTCATTAGGTGGTTGTGCGTTTTGAAAGCTCGTGCCTCCGAATAAACCTGGTGTTGTGTGATTTTTAACTTTAGGCATCCCAGTCCATGACTGGCACCTCTGAGTCACAAATAATAAGGGACACAACACTGCTCCCTGTCGTACAGCATTGGACACCGGCCTCCAGTCACACAAACAGTTTTCTACCACCACCCTCTGTCTCCTACCACTAAAGTTGATTTAGATGCAACTTGGCAAGTCACTAATGTCTCCTACCTATTCCCTGGTTATTCTGTTCCACTTTACACACTTGCTGAATACCTGGGGAATCTCCCTAAACTTGCCTGCCAGCAGATTTCCATGCACCTGTATTAGTCAGTCCTCCCCAAGTGAAGAATTTGTACCTTATCACAGTTTTAAATGGCCTGTTCCTTCTCCTGCCATTATTTGCTTTAAATGTAGAGTAGACAGACAGGGAAACATCCTGTTTATTTCCACCTTGTCATATGCTTCGTAAATTTTCTAAATTTCACTGCGATTACCTCTCATTCTTTGAAATCCGAGAGTACACAGGCCGAGTTTCTGCATCAGACAATCTCACCATCTGAGGGACGAATCTGGCAAATGTCCATTGCACGTCCTCTGTGGTCAGCATATTCTTTCTCAGATTAGGTCACCAAAACTGTACGCAATACTCCAGGTACAGTCTCACCAACCCTGTACCCAATCCTCCAGGTACAGGGGATAGGTGGGAAAAAAGTAGATGTTATGACTGGGTTGGTAATTTGGGAGGAGTGAATGGGGTTGGGAGATGGAAGAAGGGCTGATCAATGGAATGGAAGGCAGGAGGAGGGGCTGGGAATGTTTTTAGGGGATTGGAGGGGAGGTTATTTGAAATTGGAGAACTCAATGTTGAGTTCCCCTGGCTGTAGGCTGACCAGGCAGAGGATGAAGTGTTGTTATTCCAATTTGCGGTTAGTTTCATTGTGTCAATGGAGGAAGTCTAGGATGGCCACGTTGGAAATGGCGTGGGAGGGGGAATTGAAATAGGCAGTGACTGGGAGGTCAGCTCAGTCCTTATGGGCTCAGCTGAGGTGCTTAGCAAAACATCCCCTTCGTTTACATTTGGGATTACCGATGTACAGAAGACCACATTGGGACCACCAGTTACAGTAAACTAGGTTGGATCCCAATACCTAGCACATCTTCCACAAGGACCATTCCCTTCGTTAATCTTTGATTCGTGCCACACTCCTCACCAAACCCTCCAATACCCACTGACAACTGCCCTAAAAGACGGAAAAGATGTATCACCTGCTGGCACACAATCTCCCTCACCTCCATCCAGCGCCGCAAATATACCCTCCATGTGAGCAGAGATTCACCTGCCTCCCTTCCAACCTAGTGTACTGTATCAACTGCTTCCGATGTGGTCTTCTCTACATTGGGGAGACGAAACATAAATTAAGGACACATTTTCCCAACCATCACAGCCGGCCCAAAGGGACCGACGTGAGCTGCCAGTCACCACCCATTTCAATTCCCCTTCCACTGCCTCCCCCCTCCCGACCATTTCGTTCTCTCTTTATCTGCAGGTCTCCCTACCACAACCCCCAATCCTGAAGAGCGGTAATACCGGAAAAGTTGACTTCTCCACCTCCTGATGCTGCCTGGCTTGTTGTGTTCTCCAGCCTCCTGTTTGTCTATTATTACACAGGACGATAAGGAGTCGAGTCAGCACAACACGCTGGCTAGCAGCTACCACAAGTCACCCGATAATGAACCTCTTCCCTAGGATGAGGAGGAGAACATGCAACTCCTTCGAGACGCTGACACACGAAAAGGAAGAACCATTCGGCCCTCCAAACTGTTACACTGAAATAGGAGGATGTCATTGATGCTACAACACGACAAACCAATGAAGCAGAAACTGCACAGACAGACTGGTCCAAGTTGTTCCTCCTGGCTCCATTGCTATAGCTACGCATGTGTTACATTAATGTGGTTTGCTGATGGAGAGGAGCACAACCGATGGCTTGTCCCACGTCGCAAGGAGGCATCTGCCATGTCCGAGAAGACAAGCTCGTCTTCGGTGTGGAGATCAGAAACTTTTGGGAATGGCCAAGTCGATCAGAGTGTAGCTGCTGACATGTTTGTGAACAACATGTTGCTCAGTGCAGGATCTCAGTTCAACTGTTGTTGAGATGGAGAGAGTTCATTCAGAAACTGCAGGGCTCTCGCAACCAACATGGCGTCTCCACAGAGAATGTAAACTCGGAGACAGTCATGGAGTTCAACTGCAGGGAGTCAGGCCCTTTAGCCCAAATTTGTCTACGCCAACCAAAATGTCCATTCATGCTAACTTCATTTCCCTGCACTTGACCCATATCCTGCTAAACATTTCCTATCAATGTATCTGTACACATATGAAAACATGTACTGAAGGAAAACTCATGTCATATTTCACGCTATCATTGTTTTGTTTTGTGAATAACGAGTACTGGTTCAAAACGCTCAAGTTTTATTGCAATCACTATTTAATCTTTTGCAGCATAACAGATTAAGCACTCATTTCCTTCACACTCTCCTCGTGGTACCATCACTGCAGGGATTAGTCTGGTCAAACTCCTTTACACTATCTCACTGTGGCAAGGAGATCATTCCTTTCTATGGAGAGAAAATCTGCTCACAGTGCCCCACGTGCTGTCTCAATATCTCTCTACAACCGCAGGGAGGTGTCTTCACGGCTATATATGAATCATTGTTCAATGAAGGACATTATACAATATCCTGTGCTGATTACTTACTGCTCTGTATGAATTCTGTCAGTGACTCATGATCAAGGGAATTCAGCTCCTTTTCACCAAGAGCACTTCCCATCATCTCACCTTCTCACAAATACAAAATGAGAAGGATGGTATGTTTTTCCAAATCATTTGTTTGCCTTGCAACACGCTATACTTCCAGCACAGCCATGCCAACAGCATCAGCAGTATTGCCATTGGAGATGTTTGGAGATGCTGAAGAGGCGATGACCTAGCTGTATTATCTCAGGATTATTAATACAGCCACCCAGGTAATGACCCAGAGCACAGATTCAATTCCCACCACAGCAAATATTGGAAGTTGAGCTCAATAAAATATCATGAATGAAGAAACAATTAAACGATTGTCAGAAAAACCTACCTGGCACACTGATGCCCATCAAGAAATAAAATCTATCATCTTCACCTGATCTGGCTTACATGTGACTCTAGACACATAGCAATGTTGTTAACTCTCGGCTGCCATTTTAAATGTCCAAGCCCAACCACTCAGTTATATCACTCACTATAAAGTCTCAAAGAAATTAATCAGGACGGAACTGAGCATTGAATGCTTAAACCCCACAGACTGCAGTGGTCAGGAAGGCAGCTCACCAACAGCTTCTCAAGGACAATGTGGAAAGGCAATTTCATGCTGTCCCAACATCCCATTATTGAATTTTTAAAAAGATGATTACTCTTAGGAAAGGGAGGCAAAGGGACATAACTCACTTCAAATTGTGGCGTTGATGTATACCATGCATGGACAGGATTTTCGTTAATATGGCAACAGGAGAAAAAATAATAAGATTAATCTTGATTTTTATTTCCATTCCAGCTGGTCATCAACAATCCCTCTATTTGCTTCTTTCTCTCTATATCTCTCTTTCTCTATTTGTTCAATTCTCTCCTTCTCCACTTCACAACAGACATCCCTGTCACCAACATCAATCACATTATTTCCCAGTTGTGAACAGTTCTGATGGATGGTCATTGGACTCGAAATGCCAACTCTATTTTTATCTCGATCCGAGGCTGCCAAATCTGATCAGTTTCTCTGGCACTTCCTATTTCTTCTGATCTCTCGCATCATTTATTTTCCCCAAACTTTAGTGTTGTCATTATATAGGATGTCTGCATCGCTGTTAAGGGCACCGTTTGTTGACCTCACTAAATGCCCTTTAATATGAGGCCATTCCTTAAGGCAGTATAGAGCAAAACACATTGCTGTGGACCTGACGTCGTCCTTATCCAGACCAGATAATAATGTAAGATTTTTTTTAGCAAAGGTCATCATCGAAATATATAAACTTATTGACAAAATGCTAGTGGGGTTATATTAGTGAAATTCGCTTTTATTTCCAGTTCCTGTCATTTGAGTTTAAGTTCTCTCATCGTCTGAGATAGGATTTGAAGCCGTGTCTTTAGTGTAGTAACCTGGACCACTGAATGACGTGGCCAGCAACATTACTATTTTGACATAGTGTCCCTGACATGAAGTTACTTTAGAGACAAGAACAAGGTCATGATGGAAATATTGTAATGGAAAGAGTGATTAGAAGTGAGCTGGAACTATGAAGTCTGCAATTTTCCAAGGCATATATAATGGTGTATTTAGCAACTGAATAAACGTCAAGCTGTGGAATGGGGATATCATGGAGCTGATGGTGGGTCTGTTTGTTGATGGAGAGAATGTGAAGACATAAATAAATTCAGGGTAAATAGATACTTCCGGATTGTGAACAACCTTGTTCTCAGATGTGTGTGAGGGTGGAGGTTGGGCGGTTTTGAAATTTGTGGTAATTAATGGATTTGCAATTGAAACTGAAGACAGTAGTTTCCAACTTTGCCAAATATAGTTTACAGAAATAGCACTGAAGTTCACAATGGCTTATGGGATTAATAAATAGATAGAGATGGGGAGACTTACCAGGAACACCAACAATAGCAAGCATGGGATAGTAACCAGCCTGAATAATCAGCAGTACACCGTATATCCGAAATGATAATATTTTCCAGGAAACATAGGAAAGACCCCAGGATAAACTCCTGTCCATTGTTACAGCATTCCATCCTAGGGTTCTCAAATTCTGATCCATTGTTGAAACATTCCAGTCTACTGTTCTTAGGTTCTGATCCATTGTTAGAATATTCCAGTCTACTCTCAGATTCTGACCTCTCCTCTCCCGGTCTCTGCAACTGCTGATTCTTGTAAGTGTTGCAGGTAATGCATCTGCTGCTACAATGGGATAAGTCATTGCAAGAAGCCCCTTTCTAATAGAAGAGAGAAAACATCCAGCGACATCATTAGGATCCATGGAGACTGACATCAATCACAGTCACTGAACAAACAGATCCAGTTAACCCCTTTCAGTATGGTACAAATAACAACTGGACTTGATTGAATGTTGACATCGCTGACTATTGGTCACATCTCCCATCACCAATTGCTCTTGTGAAGTTAGTTTTGAGGGAGAATGATGGATGTTTCCTTATCATAGGCTACATGATTCTGCTGTGTTGTCCGTTTGCAATGCTGTAACCACCTGAACACCCCACCACCCCCACCCCCAACACAGCCACCCACAAAATACGCGATCCAGATGTAGTTAAAGTGCTGATCTCTCCTCAACTAGACCAGACGCCAGCCAATAGATTCTCACTGGGCAAATTTTTCCTGACCATACACAGTGTGGATCTGTCTGGATTTTCCTCTCGTAGCTCTAATAAAACAATATTGAACCTTCAACGCATAACACGATTCAACTTTGTTATATGTAAACTCACAAACACTTGAAAACACTTTATTGGCTTCAAAGCAGTGAGACTTACATTTACTGAATTCAGTGCAAAGCCATATGTGACATGTTGTTACAAAATCGGTCCATTTACAAGGTTATGTTGTCCTTATTTTTTTACAGGAAGTCTAAATGAACCAATATTCAAACATGTCTGAACTTTGACAGTTTCTTTGGTATCCTTTTGTTTATATCTAACAGGTAATGCATCAGCCAGAAGGCTTTTTTAGTATTTAATAAGAAACTTGGACAATCAAGAGGATGTGGCCAACTCTCTGACTGGACAGGTCTGATTAGTTCTGGGGTTAGTTAAGTCAGGGTCACTGTTCGAACTGGACGCCCTCCTCCTCCTTCTGTCCTTCTGACCTTATAACCTGTCAGCCTTTGTGTCAATTTTACTCTTGGTGCTAAAGGGTTTGCTCATTGGGATTGTTGCAAGTATTTTGGAACTGGATCCTTAAGTCTGGCTAGCCTGTCGTGTTTATATAGGATTACTTATTCGGGTATTCTATTTTTGGTTTCTTGTGTTTTATTCAGTAATTTGGTAAATAAATGTTATTTGTTTAAAACTCGGCAGGCTGACCAGCTAATTCACTCTGGGAAGATCCACACTACTCTAACTTTTAAGAAATAACAAAGTTACGGTCTGGACTATCTGCTTAAAATGTTCTGTGGGGTCGGGCCTGTTCCATAACAGAATGGGGGCTAATTACTGGATTTAGACAGCGAGTGGCAAGTATTAGTGTCTCCTAGTTTGTGTTTTGATTTGGTGGGGACACAGAGATTCAGATCACAATGACTCTTGCGGGAAACAAGAATGTTTTGGAGGTGGAAGAACTGACCTTGGGGTTTTTAATAGAATGCACATAAGCCCAAGCTGCAGGAATTAGTGGACAAGCTTGCATTGAAGCTACCTCCTAACGTGAGGAAAAATGAGATGATTGCAGCAGTAGCTCAGCATTCTAATTTGCTGGAAACTCCAGCAGGATCTGTAGAGATGAGCAAACCTCAATTGCAAATGACGCAGCTTGAGTTAAAAGCAAAAATGAAGCAGTTTGAGTTACGGTTAAAATCAGAAGAGAAAGAAAAAGAATGAATAGGTTTAGCAGAGGAAAGAAAAAACAATGAATGTGCTTAGCAGGAGAGAAAGAAAAATAGAGAGGGTTTGTGCTTCAGAGATAGACAAGCCATGTTTTATAGACCAATTCATAATCATCAGCCACTTCAGTTTTAACTCTCTGCTCTTCCAAATGTGTTTGCACTATGTCAGGCAGTGAACCTTTAAACTCCTCCAAAGTAATTGTACCTCTCAGAGCATGGATTGATTGTATTTTTAAAGCTCTTCCCCAGCTATCAAAATTACTTTGTTTGATCCTTTGAAACTCAATATAGGTTTGACCAGGATCCCTCCTTACATTCCTGAAACGTTTCAAGAATATAAGGAGGGATACTGGTCAAACCTATATTGGGTTTGAAAAGATCAAACAGAGTAATTTTGATAGCTGGAAAAGAGCTTTAAAAATACAGTAAACCTACGATGCTCTGAGAGATACATTTAGTTTGGAGGAATTCAAAGATTCACTGTCTGACATAGTGCAAACACATTTAGAAGAGCAGAGAGTTAAAACGGCAAGACTGGCAGCTGAAGTGGCTGATGATTATGAATTGGTCCATAAAACATGGTTGGACTTCTAGAATCAATTTCAGTTCATGAGGGATAGAAACTGGGACAAAGAGAAATTTTTACTTGGGAGGGAAATGTAGATTGCAATGAAGATTGTCAGGATAACTTTGCACAGGCTAAAAAGGAAACACTTGAAGGAAACAAAGAAGTTAAAAAGCTCCAGTGTTTTCATTGCAATAAATTATGTCACATGAACACACTGTGCTGGTGGGTTCAGGAAACAAAAATATAGATGCAGGAAAATAGGATAAGCTTGGAAGTTTTGTTGGAGTGGTAACAGAAAACACAGTGGATGCTAGAAAGCTGCATAACAGTGTCTAAGCTGACCAGAGGTTTGTTAAGGAGGTAGTGGCAGATCTGCTTGGAAAACATACCGCAAATGGAAAGTTTACTGGTATAGGGCATGTAAAGAAGATGCAATATTAAGGGATACAGGATCCACTTAGTCTGTGATGCTGAAAGACCAGGAGATATATACTCCAGAAGGACTATTTCCAGAAAGGATACTACTAAAGGGAATTCACCTTGAGACAAAAAGCATAATGATGTAATGTGTGGACAGAGTATCCAGAAACGTGTGGAGAAATTGTGGTATGAGTATTGGACAAACTCTCAGCTCCAGGAATACAATCTATCCTTGCAAAAAATACAGCTGATTCACCAATAGGAGTGCTGCTTACTCTGGTTGAAAAGCCAGTGGAGACACAGGCAACTGAAGCAATGAAGGAGTCTTATCCTGGAAGTTTGCTGAGTGTGGGTAAGGAAACCCAAATGTCTCCAGTTGAAACAGGAGGTGTCAAAAATGTAAAGATAAGGAAGCTGAAGTGGCATTTACAGAGACTTTGTTCCATCAGATAGTTGTGAAAACACTATTGAACAAACAGGGCATCATGCAAATATTTTAGCTCATTTAAACTAATTGCTTTACAGCAGAAAGAAAAAAGGGTAAAGAAGTTTAATCAAAAAGCATATACGTTAGGAATTTTGAATGTATCCCTGAATGTTATTACATTAAAAATGATGTCCAAATGAGGAAACGGAGACTATCACATACTCAAGGAGATGATAATTGGGCAGACGTTCATCAAATCGTATTGCCAATTGGATACAGCAAAGAGGTAATGTGAATGGTGCATGAGCTACCACCGAGAAGTCATTTAGGAGTGAGGAAAACACAGACTGAAACACATTTTTACTGGCCTGGATTGCAACATGATGTAGTTAAGTTTTGTCAGTCGTGTCACACATGGCAGAGAATTGGATAAAAACAAAAGTGATAATAAAACCGCCGCCTTTCTTTACTATTCCTGCATTTGAAGAGACTTTTACAAGACTCTTAATTGATTGGCTAAGCCCCCGAAATAAAACAAAACGGTGGGCACTAGTATTTGTTAACAATACTGGATGCATTGACTAGATTTTCACAGGCTGTCCCAAGGTGCAGTATCACAACAAAAGGAATTGCAAAGGAATTGCTCTTTTTTAAAAAAAGACACGGACTATCAATTGAGATAGAGTGCGGTCAAGGTTCAAACTTTACATCTAATTTGTTCACTATGAAGTCTTAGGAATAAAGCAATTCAAATCGACTGCATGTCATCCATAATTGCAGGAAACACGAGAAAGGTGACATTAAACATGAAAGACCATGTTGAGGGCTTATGATCAGAATTATTCAGATCATTGGGATAAGGGAATTCCATTTGCGCTTTTTGTGATCAGGGATGCACCAAATTTACAGAGCAAATTCAATCCATTTGAATTATTTTTTGGGCATTAAGTAAGAGGACCATTAATATTGATTAAGGAGAAAATAGTAAATCAGAATTCAAAGGCCACACATTAGAACTAGGTCTCAAATTATAGGGAACGATTAATAGTGCTGGGGAGTTGGCTGACAGTTAAAAGTATTGCAGCATTCAATAAAACAGGAAGCGGACAAGAACTCAAAAAATTGCAACTGTGCGATTGGTGGTAAGGTATTACTTTTACTTCCAGTTATAGGTGAACCTTGAAAATCCAGGTTTGTTGGCCTTATCAAACACAACGGATATTGAGTGAGGATACGTACTTGATAGGGACTCCAGAAAGTAAGAAATCTCACATTGTATGTCATATGAAAATGCTCAAAATGTACTTTGATAGGGAAGGAAAGCCAGAGGAGAAGGTGTGAATGATTATGGCATAGAAGGAAGATACAAGTTCAGAGGATTCTGAATTGGAAATTCCTCAAATTAAAGGGAACAATAAGCAACTTGTCTAAAATTGGGATAATTTATTGATTAACCTCCATGAGAAAATTGAAATGATCAGAAAGTTATTATTATCACGTGTGGAGATATGCAGATAATAACTTGGACACACTTACCTAATTGTGCATAATGCAGCTATAGGATATGTTGTTACGAATAAGCAACATCCTTTCGGGCATAATCCTCTAAAGTTGACACAGGTTCAGAAGGAGATTGATCGAATGCCTTAGACGACATAATCAACGTGCATTACTGTGACTTGATATCACCCATAGACATGCTGCCAAAGCCAAATGTTAGCCAACGATTATGTGTGGACTATTGTAACGTCAATGCAGTTTAAAAGATTGATGTATACCCAATTCCATGGTTGGAAGACTGCATTGAAAATGTGGGACTAGCAAATTACATTTGGTATGAAAAATGCGCCAGCCACATTTCATGGACTAATCAACAAGCTGCCAGATAATCCAACCTGTGGTGTACACTAATGACCTTGTGATATTTAGTGACTCATGAAAGGAACACGACAGCATCTGTCGGACTTGCTTGATCGACTTCAGAAGGCAGGCTTGGTGGTAAACCTAGACAAAAGTGAATTTGCCAAAGCAAAAGTCACCTTCCTTGGCTATGCTATTGGACATAGATAAACGATGCCATGAGCTTGAAAAGTGAAGGTAGTTGGGGAATTTCCAATAGTGTTGACAAAAGGAGCAATTCCTGGGACTAAGTGGATTTTATCGAATGTCTGTGCCTTATTTTCGCAGTGTGACTGCTCCACTCACTGCATTGTTAAAATAAGGCAAGAAGTGTCAGTGGACAGAGGACTCTCAGAAGGCATTTGACGGCATTTGAAATATGTGTTAACCACTACCCATGATCAGACACACCTGATTATGCAAAAACATTCAAGGTGGATTTAAATGCAAATGATGTGGATATCGGTGTTGGGGTCTTGCAGGAAGATGACGAGAAAACAGAGAGACCTACTGGGTATTTCTCCAAAAAGTTGAATGTTCATTAGTAGAAATATTCAACAGTTGAGAACGAGACAGTGAGCTTTGTGTTGGTACGACAACATTTTACTGTTTATATTACAAGTAACATATCAGCGACAACCATTTACACTGATCAAAACTCAATGAAGTATTTTGGAGAAATTTTAGGACGAAAATGCGAGACTGTGTAGCTGAAGCTTGTTGTTACAGCCATTCAATTTGGAAAATGTGCACGTGGCAGGTCTTGAAAACATGATTGCCAATGAATTGCTGAGAATTGAGTGACAACTGGAGGCACTCAGTGATGGAAGCACCACACACTGAATCTGGATGTAGTTGTGCATGTTTGCATGTTTAGAGTAAATGAATGAACGTGCGCATTGGAGAGTACGAACTACTATTTTTGGAGGTTTTAAAAACTGAATCCATTTTTGGATATTGAAGATTCAAGTTTATATTGAGTGAGTTGTCACACAGGCGGTCTCTTTACAAGGTTATGTTATCTTTGAATGCTTTCAGAGAGCTCTAAATGGCCCAATGTTTCACAATGTCTCAATTTTGAATGAGTCTTTGAGGTTCTTTTTTTTGGAACCGAACAGATAATGCCTCTGAAAGAAGGCTTTCAAGCCTTAAAAAAACCACAACTGTTGTAATCAAGGGATGCAGCGAGCTCTCCAATTGCAAATTTCAGTTCAATTAGAGGGTTAGTTGAGTCAGGTTCTCTGTTGAAACTGGACACACTCCCCCTCCTTCAGCCCACTGACTTCATAACATGTAAACTTTTTTTTTGTAATGCTTACTCTTTGTGCTCAGGGGTTTGATTATTTTCATTGTTGTAAGTAATTTGGATTAGCATCAATAATTGCAGATTGCCTATCAGTTTCGGATAGGATGAATTATTTAGGTACAATATTTTCAGTTTGTTGTATTTCATACCTTATTTTTGTAAATAAATTCTGTTTATTTAAAAGTCGGCAGTCGGACCAGTTAACTCACTCTGGAAATATCTGCTGTACACTTACCTTCAACAAATGGCAACATTTTGGTCTGGGAAACGTGTTTTAGAATGTTTTGAGGGGTTGGCCCTGGTCCATAACAAGGTACAATAACCTTGATAATTAACAGTCATGTAGTAATGAGTCAGTGACAGAATGAATATGATAATGGCTATGAGACAGAAAGGGCTTCCGCCAGTGACTGAGGAGACCTGAGGGGAGTACAGTAATATCTCCCAGTCACGAGTATTCAGCCATCACTGTTTCTGACAAATGGACTGAAATCTACTGCAGAGCAAGATAACAGATGAATGTTGTTACATGGAGTTCTGAACAACAGTGTGAATAGAACAGGACAATTATACATGTGTTGTGCAGGATTATATCATATATACAGACTGTTAAAACACAGGTTATACAGGTTGTTAAGATTGTTTATATCTGCACGGGATATTCAGAAATAAAAACAGACACAGATAACAAAATGTGTTGGGTTACTGTGGGCCACAGCAGAGGAACAATGAGGATCCAGCTCATACTGAGCTGGTACAGAGATGATGGGCTGCATGGCAACCATCTTTGCTGAAATTATTCAGAAAAATGTAGTGAAAATGTTCAGAGACTGAGGAGACAAGATTAGACTTAAAACGCGCAGGCAATGTCATAATTAATATTTTATTCCTATTTGTCCATCAACCGTGGGTGTCTCTAAAAGGTCCTTTGCATCAAAATCACTTTGATGAGATCTGCATTTATTTTCAGAACTTAAAGAAGAAACAGACTCCAGTGTAATACATGCGTCACTGGCACAAGTGATAGGTACAGGAATGTAGCATATTGCCCAAATATAATCGGGGTCAACATCCACACCAATCACGAAAAAGCAAAATATTGGAGATAGTGGAAATCTGAAATACAAATGCAAAATGATGGAGAAATGCAACAAATGACGAAGGATCTGGGCAGAGACACAGAGTTAATGTATTAAGTCTTAGATGAATCTCTTCTGAACAAGTTATGTTGGACTCAAAAAGAGTTAATTCCATTTTTTTCTGCTACGATACTGCCTGAACTGCTGGGTTTCTCTCCAGCACTTTCAATTGCTGCAATGGCAGGAGACAGAGAGTAATGGTGGGCAGTTGCCTTTTGGACTGGATGCTTGTGCCAAGCAGTGTTCCACAGAGGTTGGTTCTAGGTTTTCATGGTCATTTATGTAAATGATTTGCGTGAGAATATCGAAGGCATGGTTCGTAAGTTTGTGGATGACACCAAAACTGGTGCCAGAGGGGACAGTGAAGAAAGCTTCCTAAGAATACAAAATGATCTTGATGAAACGGGTCAATAGACTGACAAATAACAGATAGAGGTCAAGCTGGATGAATGTGAGGGTCAGGCAATATTTTGTGTTTGCTGTTGGCTGATGCACTAGGAAAGGGATGATTTTAATCCCCATCTCCTGGGTTCAAAACATCGATATCATTCATGATCTTTGAGAGTCCTAACCGTCTCTACGGTTACCCTTTTGCTGTTAATGTTGTTGCACAATATCTTTGGATTATCCTTAACCTTATCTGCCCATACTATCTCATATCGCATTCTTGCTTTCCTGATTTCTCTCGAAATAATGCCATACACTCTTTATATTGACTAAGAGATTAAATTGAATAAAGTTGTCCATATATAAAGTATGGTTTCCTTTGATTCTGGAATAAAAGTTCAATAACTGTACTTGACCATTGCTCCTTAATGTTACAAGCATAACCCTTCACTTTAACTGGAACACAACGCCTCTCACCTCCAGTCGTCAGACTTTTGACCGCCTCCCACTTGTCAGACATTGTTTTACCTGCCAACAGTCTACTCCAATCAAACTTGCTGTGTCCTTGTCCCATGTCATTAACATTTATGGTACTCCAATTAAATGAAATAAAATGAAAGCCTTATTCTTTTCCATAACCATTATGAAACTAATAGAATTATGATTGTAATACCCAAAATATTCCCTTGTTTACTTCAGTCACTTGCCCTGCCTCTTGCACAAAAGAAGGCATGGTTTTGCTCCTTCTCTGTTAGAATCATCCACATATTGATGAAGTATGTTTTCGTGAACATATTTGACAAATTCTTCACCATCCAACCCTTCCTTACATTGAAATAAATGCAATTTTGTGCTTCAGAATTACAATATACTCTTGACTCTCTCGTTTTCCTTTCCTAATTGACGTGCTCTTCTCATATTCATAAACTTCTCTATCCATCCTACCATTTGTACAGCTACTTGGAATATCTCCCTTGCCATCTTTATCAATATAATGTCTCGCGACATAGAATGAGCAAATCTCCCTGCTAAGATGTTCGTTGCTTTACAGTTTAGGTTAGACCAATCCATTCTGAACATGTCATTTCTATTTTAAAATAGATTCCAATTTCCCAAAAAAGGCTAAATCCCTCAACAACACAGTAGCTCTTCAGCTGTTGATTTTTCTCCTTTAACCCTTTGTTCCTTCCCAGCTGGGTTTGGCATTGGGAGTAAATCAGGAAGTATTGCTTTAAGGTTTTTTTTAAATATTCTACCTCACCTCATAAGTTCACTCTGGACAGCTTTAATCTTTCCCTAAAAACACTCGTGCCTGCCAGTATCTACAATAATGTTTGGCTGCTCAATCTCACCTTTAGCAACGTGCTTGAAATGTTTCGAAACATTCTTAATCCTGGCACAGGGAAAGCAACAAACCCTCCTCAATTAATAGTCACTGCCCCAGATTCTCCTGTTGATGCCCCAGATAGAAACGTCCACTGATGCACAATTCTACAAAATCTTCTCAAACGCTGCTAAACATAAGAATAATTCCAACTGTCCAATAATTGATTGCTCTTCCATTTTCCTCAGAAAGACAACGCCCTTCTGCTGTTCTAAATGCTGAAAATCATTTTGATAGGGGAATAGCCACTGGAGACATTTGAACTACTTTCTTATCTTTCCTGACAGCCACACATCTATATGACTGATTTGCTGGATAACATTTTTTTCTAAATCTTCCAGCCATCCTCTCTGTCTCTTATATGTGACCTTAGTAATATTATCCGAATACAGGACTTTTTATGACACGTTATGCTAACTTTCATTACCTACAGACAATAATGTTAAAATTGAAAAAAAATATGCATATGCTTATCATACATAGAAAATGTATACAAAATCAACCATTTAGCTAATTAAATGAATAAAAATATTCCACTTCAATAAACTCCGAGAAGAAAGTAGTCTCCCCGGAGCTCCACATTTCCCCGGAGCTGAAAATGTGTAGGAGTTTTCGGAAGGAAGGTATAACTCCTTATTTTTTTTAAAAAAGAAACTGATTAATTTTACAAAACAAAGAAAGCGTTCACCGTGTAATAAAAAAACCATTTCAAACATAAATTGACTGTTTCCTTTCTTTTGTAAACCTGCCTTAAGAAGTTATTTTTAAAAATATTCGTTTGAAAGAAAACCGTGAGTTTGTTTTGCATTTGTGATTGGTTTTGAACGTAAATAGAACAAAATAGAAAAAATAATGTTAAATTAATGAAATATAATATCAACTGCAAACCTATTTAACTACAGTAAATATTTAACTGCCTGCAATCCCAGGAGCAGCTGTAAGATCCATGCTGCTCTAAGAACATTTTTTTGAAACTATTTTTACAATATGAAGAAAATTGGGCGTCTGTTTTAATAAAGTGTTTCTAAC
Organism: Hemiscyllium ocellatum; assembly: GCF_020745735.1. Taxonomy (NCBI): domain Eukaryota; kingdom Metazoa; phylum Chordata; class Chondrichthyes; order Orectolobiformes; family Hemiscylliidae; genus Hemiscyllium; species Hemiscyllium ocellatum. Next base: position 702,049 of record NW_026868361.1, read on the forward strand.
TCAAGGTGAACTTGCCGATATGATTTGAACTCCTGTTGTGAGTCTATGTGTAGAATTTGATTGAATCGCATCACTCCAGCTCTTACAAACAAAATTATGAATTTGTGCCTGTTGTAGACGGAAATTTTCTTCAGCTCTGCCTATTGCAGGGAATGACACAATGAAAATTATCCAGGACCACGTAGAACACAAATGTTGCTGTGAAACCCACCAAAACCTGATTCAATACTAATTGCGTACAAGCTTAATTAATAAACTAACAGAGACGCATAGTAACGAAGGAGAATTCAGCTCCATGTCCAAAACAAATTTTGTGGCTCCCTCGTAAAAAATAACTCAACTGCATCACACTGTAAATTCACCAAAATAAGAAAAACAAGTGAATGGAATTCTCAATGCTTTCCCTGTAAATAACATCTGAAGAACAGGAGAAAATCAACGCTTCGTTGTGAAATTCATAAATGACGATGATGAGAAAGGGAGAGATGGAGTTTGGAGGGAATGATAAATAATTTTTTGGATGACAGAAAGATGAGCTGGTTGTTCACAATTAGGCGGAACGTGTGAGGGTACAGGATGACATAAACCGGTTGTTCAGGTGGACAGATCAATCGCTAATGAAATTTAACACTGATACATTTCAGAAGCAAAAAAGACAAGAGTGTACTAAAAACTGAAGAGAGGCTGGATTTGCTTGATTTTACTTCTAAGCAAAGAAGGCTGAGAGGGGCTCCAGTTGAACTTGTTTAACAACATGCGGGGTCCAGAAAAGGAAAACAAAGAATAGCTCTTCCCCTTCCTCGAAGGCTCACTAATAAGGAAATAATTCATCGAACTAAATTCATTGAAATAATACACTGTTTTTCCAGTCAGCTCGTCATTGTGCTCAAACAGAGGGACATTTTCCTAATATGTTCCAAAGAGCAATATTTGCCCGTTCCTTGACATGCCGAGACCTATATAAAGACTTTAAAGGGACTTTCCTCGAGAGTCGGGCCTCCGTTTGCTGAGAGGTGCAAGGGAGGAGCGAACGACTTCTGGGAAGTCATATATTTGTGTGGTTGCGTTACCCGAAATTCTACTCGGGTAGTGTCTCCCACCCATCTCCTCCTCTAGCCAAAACAAAACTTCTGTGCACCAGATTGGTAAAGTAGCGAGTTTATTTTTTATTCCTTATTTTTCAAAAGTCTCTTTGGGAGTTGAGAATAGTAGGAATGGAGCTGAGGACAGTTGAATGTTCCTCCTGCAGAATGTGGGAAGTAAGGGTCACCACTACTGTCGCTGCTGACTACATCTGCGGGAGGTGCACCCAACTCCAGCTCCTCAAAAACCGCTTTCGGGAACTGGAGCTGAAGGTGCATGAGCTTTGGATCATTTGGGAGGCAGATGGAGTTATTGAGAGGAGTTACAGGGAGGTAGTCACTCCTCAGGTACAAGAAAAAGGCAAATGCGTTACAGTCAGGGGATAGAAAGGGAAATCAGTGCAGGAATCCCCTGTGGTTTTTCACCCCAACAATAAGTATACCATTTTGGATATTGTTGGGGCGTGGGAACGACATACCAGGGGAATGCAGTGGAGCACAGGGCTCTGTCACAGAGTCTGTCCCTGCTGCTCAGAAGGGAAGGGGGAAGCAGAGCGGAGCAGTAGTCATTGGGGATTCCATAGTTAGGGGGACAGACAGGAGGTTCTGTGGGGACGAGAGAGACTTACGGCTGATTCTCAGGTGCCAGGGTTCGTGATGTCTCTGATCGTGTTTTTGGGATCCAAAAAATGGAGTAGGAGCAGCCCCAAGTCGTGGGCCACATAGGCACCAAGACATAGATAGGAAGCGAGATGGGTATTTAAGGCAGAAATTCAGGGAGCTAGGATGGAAACTTAGTGCTAGGACGAACAGAGTTGTTATCTCTGGTTTGTTGCCCATGCCACGTGCTAGTGAGGCAGGAAGAGGAGAGAGAGGAATTGAACACATGGCTACAGGAATGGTGTTGGAGGGAGGGTTTTGGATTCTTAGATAATTGTGGGTCTTTCTATGGTAAGTGGGACCTCTACAAGCAGGATGGTCGTCATCTGAACCAGAGGGGTACCAATATCGTGGGCGGGGTGGTTGGGTTGGTTGGGCCGGGTGTGAGCCACGGGGTGGTTGGGTGGCTCAACAATTTAACTCCCCCTCCCACTCCACCAAGGACATGCAGGTCCTTGGACTCCTCTATCTCCAGAACATAACAACACGACGCTTGGAGAATGAGCGCCTTATATTCCGCCTGGAAACCCTCCAACCACAAGGGATGAACTCAGATTTCTCCAGTTTCCTCATTTCCCCTCCCCCCACCTTGTCTCAGTCGATTCCCGCGAACTCAGCACCGCCCTCCTAACCTGCAATCTTCTTCCTGACCTCTCCGTCCCCACCCCACTCCGGCCTATCACCCTCACCTTGACCTCCTTCCACCTAACACATCTCCATCGCCCCTCCCCCAAGTCCCTCCTCCCTACCTTTTATCTTAGCCTGCTGGACACACTTTCTTCATTCCTGATGAAGGGCTCATGCCCGAAACGTCGAATTTCCTGGTCATTGGATGCTGCCTGACCTGCTGCGCTTTTCCAGCAACACATTTTCAGCTCTGTATATGGATTTCATCAAGTCGTTCGATAAGGTTCTCCACAGTAGACTATTGTACAAAATGTGGAGGAATGTGATTGTGGGAGTTTTACCAGTTTGGATCAGTAATTGGCTTGGTAAAAGAAGACGGAGGGTGGTGGTTGATGGGAAATGTTCACCCTGGAGTCCAGTTACTAGTAGCGTACCGCAAGGGTCGGTGTTGGATCTACTGCTGTTCGCCAGTTTAATTAAAGACCTGGATGAGGGCGTAGAAAGTTGAGTTAGTCAATTTGCAGATGACACTAAGGTCAGTGGAGTTGTGGATAGTTACGAAGAATGTTTTAGTTTACAGAGAGACATAGATAAGCTGCAGAATTGGGCAGAGAGGTGGCAAATGGAGTTTAATGTGAACAAGTGTGAGGTACATTGCCTTGCTTCGAATAAACGGAATGCAAAGTAATGGACTAATGGTAAGATCCTTGGTCATGTAGATGAGTAGAGAGACCTCGGTGTCCAGGTACACAGTTGCTTGAAAGTTTCCACTTAGGTTGACAGTGTTGTTAAAAGGCATACAGTGTTTTAGCTTTTATTAAAAGAGGGATCGAATTCCGGAACCATGGCGTTATATAACAGCTGCACAAAAAACTCTGGTGTGGCCGTGCTTGGAGTATTGTGTACAGTTCTGGTCACTGCATTATAAGAAGGATGTGGAAGCTTTGGAAAGCGTGCAGAGGAGATTTACTAGGATGTTGCCTGGTATGGAGGAAGGGCTGAGGAACATGAGGCTGTTTTCATTGGAGAGAAGAATGTTCAATGTTGACGTAATAGAGACATATAAAATAATCAGAGGGTTGGATAGGGAGAGCCTTTTTTCAAGTATGATGACGGCGAGCACGAGGGGGCATAGCTAGAAATTGAGGGGTGATACATATAGGACAGATGTCAGAGGTTGTTTCTTTACGTAGAGAGTAGTAAGGTTATAGAATGCTTTGCCTCCAATGGTAGTAGATTCGCTAACTTTAAGTACATTTAAGTCGTCATTGGACAACCATATTGACGTACATGGAATAGTGTAGGTTAGTTAGGCATCAGATTGGTACGACAGGTAGATACAACATCAAGGGCCGAAGGGACTGTACTGCACTGATGGCATGGTGTAATGATAACCCTTTCTCTCAAATTCGGCAATAGTAAGGAACTGATCACTGACTTCAGTAAAACAAAAGGAGGGGACCACGCACTCAACTACACTAACGGTTGAGGGAGGTGCAGGGCATCAACTCCTTCGGAGTGACGATAACTAGCAACCTACCCTGGACTTCTCACATAGGTCTGACCGTCGGGAAGGTTCAACAACGCCTCTGCTTTCTCACGTGACTCAGGAAATTCAGCATGCACTACTTCTACAGATGCACTGTTGTCAGCGGACTGTCCAGGTGCGCAACGGCCTGGTACAGCAACACTCTGCCCAGGACCATCAAAAACTACAGAAGATTTTGTTCACAGCCCAGACTATGACGGACTCCAACCTCCCAACCATTGACTCTATTTACACGGCTCGTTGTCGCAGAAAGACTGCCAACCTCTATCCCAGATTACTGAGTGAAGGGAGAGAGGAAATAGCTGGGGCCTTAACAGACATCTTTGTAACATCCTTGAACACAACTGAGGTTCTGAAGGACTGGAAAATTGCTAATCCCCTTGTTTAAGAAGAGTAGCATGAATAATCCAGTTAATTATAGACCAGTGAGCCTGTTATCAGGGGTACGGAAGCTGCTAGAGCAGTTACTGAAGGATAGGATCTATTCTCATTTGGATGAATAAAGTCTTGTCAGTGGCAGTCACCATGTTTTGTGCAGAGAAGGTCATGTCTTACCAACTTAATAGAATTATTTGAGGAAGTGACAAATTTAATTGATGAGGGGGGGATGTGGATGTCATGTACTTGGAGTTCAGGAAGTCATTTGATAAGTTTTTCCATGGTCGGCTTATGGGGAAAGTGAAGTCACATGGGGTCCAGGGTGTGCTCGCTATGTGGATAAAGAACTGGCTTGGCAACAAGAGACAGAGAGTAGTAGGGGAAGGGAGTTGCTTGAAATGGAGAACTGTGACCAGTGGTGTTCTACTTAAAATGTATCTGGAAAGATACATGTATGGGCAGGGAACAAAAGGATGCAGACCCTTAGAAAATAGGCGACAAGATTAGATAGAGGATTTGGATCGGCGCAGGCTTGGACCATCAAATGGCCTGTTCCTGTACTGGAATACTTTTTGTTCTAACATTAACAAAGACCCATCACATGTCTGTAAAGATCTCCCACAACCTCTTCCATCAGGCTAAAAGATACAGAAGCTTGAAAACACAGAACCACAAGTTCGGGAACAGCTTCTTCATGCCTGTTTTTAGACTGATGAATGGACTCTCGAATCTCAGATAATGCTGATCTTGTTCATGTTGATCTCGCCTGGTGCACGCCCTGCACAGCGTAACCTATATGCGTCTCAGACATGTTATAAAACCGTCGTTCTGTGCATCCTTGCTTACTATGATCTGCCTGCATATCTTGCTACAGATAAAAATAAATCCTCACCTCCCTCCTTCCAGCTCCCTCCAGTGCTCACGCCCAGCTCTCCCTGGTCCTCACCCCCGCTCCTCCAATTTCCCACTCCCAGCTCCCCGTGACCCCACCCCCAGCTCCCCGTGGCCTTTGTCTCTCGCTGTTTCTCTCACACTGTCTGATTCCCTCTGTTTTCCTTCTCCCTGTCTTCTGCTTCTTTCCCTGAACCTATTATCGTCCCTTCTTCCTACCCATGTGACTGTCTATTTCCTTGTTTTGCTTCCTTTCTCTCTTAGACTTACTGCCAATCTGTTTGCCTCACTGTGTTCTCTCTTTCTGCTTCCTTACGGTGTCTGTCTCTTTCTCCCTCGTTGTGATGGTGATGACTAATCTATTTGTTTGAAGAATTTGATGGCTCATTGGGTCGATGTTGGCAATGCAATTAATTCAACTGGGTTTTGGTATCGTGGACATAATTTAAATTTGTTGTCAAAACAGCGATCAGAATGTGGGTATCCGTTTAACAGCCAATTGTTAACATCGAAATATTTTGGAACTGCCCATCTCCCAGTGCTCTGCATACTGGCTACTCAATGCATTCTATTGCCGTGTATAATGGCCTGACATGGTAACGGCTCTGCCCAGGACCATAAGATACTGCAAACGGTTGTGTATGCAGCCCAGACCTTCACGGAAGACAACCTTCCATCCATTTATACTTATCATTGTCACAGAAAGGCTGGCAACATCAAAGATCTCTCCCAAACCTGTAATGATCTCGTACAACGTCTTCCAACAGGGAGAAGATACAGAGACTTGAAAACATGGACCAGCATGCTCAGGAACACTTCCTTCCCTACCATTATTACACTGACGAATTGACATCTCTCATTTTTCAAATAATATTAACCTTGCTAATGTCGATCTTGCTTTGCCCACCTCCTGTGAAGCTATAACCATGTATGCCTCACTCCGTCGAAGTACCCTATGATCTCTGTTTTCTTGTTTACTATCATGTGCCTGCACTACATGCAAAACAAATATATCCATTTTGTACATTTTTCTAAAATAAATCAAATCAAATCAGATCAAACAGGTGGACTGCAGGGGCTCAAGGTCTTCTCAAGGGCAACTTGGAAAGTGAATAATGGTGGTACAGTCAGAGATACCCATTAACAAATATAAGAAAATGACCACACTCAGGGAAGATAGACAGAGGTATCAAATCGATTTAAGCATGATCTTAGATATATACAGGTATCCCTCGGAATCAGAAAGTAGAATGCTCCTACGAAACTGTTCGCAAGTTGATATGGTGTAAAGTGCAGTAGCACTAATTTGTATGGGAAAAAATTCAGCTCTCTTCGTAAAAGTGAAAATCCTCTTCAGATTTCTTTTGGTTAGCGAAACTAAGTCCAAATGTAGGTCATTCGGACAAGGAAGTGGGGAAAAGTCAACTTTTGAAAAGTGGGCGATATCTATATCTACGTGAGCATGATATTCAGGATAATGGGATAAGTGAAAAGTAAATGAACTGAATCTTACATTTTATTTCCACCCCAGTTGTTCATCATTCTCTTTGTTTGCTCTTTTTCTTTTATATCTCTCTTTCTCTATTGATTCCCCCTCCCCTTCAAAGCAGATTTCCCAGTCAACGGTATTAATCACACTCCTTTCCAGCTGCATTCAGTTCAGGAAAGTTCCCCAACACTTTCTGTTAGTTTCTTTGCATTTCTTTGTATAATTTCAGATTGACAGCATCATCCTTTATTTGATTTCACCTTCAATTTTGTTATTCCGTGCGATGTTGGCATCTCTGCTGAGGGCAGCATTTGGTACCATCACTAATTGCCCTGACTCTGAGGCCATTCCACAAGCCAATATAAAGTTAAGCACATTGTTATGGGTCTGAAGTCTCAATTAACCCTGACCGGGTAATAAGGTTAGATTCCTTTACCGACGGTGATCAGTGAAACATGAAGGTTTCCAGACAAAATGGATTGCTTTTATGATGTTTTTCATGAAATTCACTTCTATTTCAATTCTTATCATTTTTATGTAAGTTCTGTCATCAGCTGTGGGAGGACTTGAAACAAATCATTTGAAACAATATCTTTCGTTTAATTAGCTTTGCTCCTGAATTACATCCATCGACATTCCTACATTCATACATTGTCCTAATCATGAAGTAACGTCCGAGGCAAGAACAATTTTGTGATTGAAGTATTTGAAAATGACAAAGTGGCCAGAAGAGAGCTTGAAGTATTAAGTCTAAATTTTACCAACGTGCAGCCAATGGTTTGTTCAGCAACAGCACTGACTCAGAGATGAAGATCGGGGATATTAGGAGCTGGTAGTGGACAGGTTTAGTGACAGAGAGAACAGAGACATAAACCATTTCAGGGCAAAAAGAGATCTCGAGGTTGTGCACAGGTTTGTTCTCATATGTTTGTGACGGAGTCGTCTGCCATTCATGGGTAATGAATGGAAACTGCAATTGAAACTGTAGGCATAGTTTCTTTCTCTGAGAATTATAGATAACAGAAATTGCCAAGAAGTTCAAATTTGATTATACAATTAATGAATGGACAGAGATAGAGAACACCAACAATAGCGAGAATAGGTTAGCAGCACACCCTTCACACCGCCCAGAATAATCATCAGCACTGCTGATATCCGATATGGTAGAAATTCCTAATAGGGGGAAATCTTGAAAAGTCTCAAGGAAAATGTCCTCTCCATTGTTGTAATATTCCAGTCTGCAATTCCCAGATTCAGATCTGTCCTCTTTCTGTCTACACAGCTGTTGATCTCTGTTACTGTGGGAGCTGATGCATCTGCTACTACAGTGGGATAGCACAGTGAATGAAGCCGCTCACCAATAGGAGGGGGAAATCCTCCAGTGACACAGTTACATTGCATGGAGACTGACATTAATCACAGTCACTGAGCAAACAGTCCCAGCTTTCAATACAGTACATCCAGTTTACAATATACCTTGACTGGACTAGGTGTTGACATTGCTTGCTATTGGTCAAATCTCCCATCACCAATTGCTCTAGTGAAGTCAGTTGTGAGGGAGAATGATGGATGTTATCTTTTCGTAGGCGAAATGATCTTGCTCTGTTGTCCGTTTACTTTGCTGTAACCTCTCTCCCCAAATCCCTCCACCCCCCAAATGAATCACAATCAGGATGTTGTTACTGTGCTGATCTCTCCTCCACGGGAACAAACGCTAGCGAACAGACTGTCATTGGGCACAGTCACCCTGAACATAGACAGGAAGTGTCGACTTCTCTGAACGTTCCTCTCCCTGCTCTAATAAGGCAAATTTGGAACTTCCATAGAGAATATGCTTCAGTAATTAATTTATACAAATTGACAAACTTCTAAATGCAGTTTTATTTGCTGTAAAACAGTATTTTTTACACATTTTGGCCTCACTCCAAAACCTATGTGATAATTGCAATGAACGTATTCATTAAGACTTATGAATTAATGAGTCAGGTTCGAATGAACTTGACATTGGCTGCGAGAGATGGCGGAATGGGGGCAGTGGCTGCAGAGACTGCATGGGGAATACAATGATATTCCCCAGTCATCATCACTCTTTCTGACAGACAGAATTAAATCTAATACACAACAGGGAAGCAGCCAACATTTGGGAGATGTAATGCTGAATGACAATGTGATATGAACAGGATAATTTTAAATGTGATAAAATGAGCAATATTTTAAATACACACCATTTAATCTTTGGGTATACAGATTGAGTAGAGTCACTGGACCTGAAACATTAATTTTGATTTCTCTTCACAGATACTGCCAGACCTGCTGAGCTTGCCCTCTAAGTTCTGTTATTTTTTTGTTTAAGTTTGATCATATTGTTCATATCAGACAGGATACTTACAATTAAAAGCAGACACTCGTAACAAATTGTGAAGGGCAATGGGGACAAAACAGGAGACTAACAGTAGAAATACAATTATTCCAAGCTGGAAGAGGCAATGGGTTGAGTTTCCCCCACTTTTGCTGTAAATAATTCTGTGATATGTAATCAAAGCCTTTGGAGAGGGGGTAGACAAGCTAGTTCAATGAAGGATACAGAGTGTTCCATCATCAATAATCTATTCCTATTATCTCATGAAATTACAGCTGGCTCTGAAGTGTCTTTTCAAACAAAGTGGAGTTCCTGAGATTTACAAGATATTCAGAAAAAGTATTCTTTCTTACGTTTGAATCTTAAAGAAGGAACACATTTCGGCCGTAACACAGGTGTCCCAGACACACCAACTATAATAGGAACTTGAAAGGACGACATTGTTCATATATAACCAAATTCAGCATGTACACTTGACAAGAAACATGCAATATAGTGATTCGGAATCATGAAATACAACAGAAAATGGTGGAGAAACGCAACAGATGAGGAAGTAATTGCAGAGAGAAACAGAGTTAATATATCAAATAAGATGTGACACTGTTCTGAAAAAGTTATATTGAAATCAAAGTTTAATTGTGTATATCTCTGCTCAGAGGGTGCCAGACCTGCTGAGTTTCCATCTATCGATTACTTTTTCGTTCTGAAGTGTGACAAATTGACTGATCTGAACGATATAAGCAAAGCTGCTATCTCAGTTGAATCTCGAATAATTTATTATGGACATTAAATGAGAAATTACGAAGTTCCTATGTTTCATAGTCCTCTAAATATCGATGATGTATTGCGTTGTGAGACAAAACCAATGTGAGACATTGTCTTTTGCATAGGTACGTCTTGGATATTCTGTGTAGTGGTCACCCAGTCTACCTTTAGTTTCCTCAATGTAAAGCAGACTACAATGTGAGCAGCGAATTTAGTAGACCGGATGGTGGGAAATGTTTGTAGGATGCTGCTTCACCTGGGAGGTATGTTTGGCCCTTGGATAGTGAAGAGGGAGGAGGTAAATGGGAAGTGTAACAACTATGGCAGGGGAACGTGAAGTGGACCTGTGGTGGGGGTGGGGGGTGGGGCGAGGTGTTGGGCGAGAATAAAGAGCGGACCAGGGTGTCCTGGAGGAAATTGTCCTTCAGAAGGCGGAAAAGGGAGAGGAGGCTAATATATGTCTGGTGGTGGCATTGCGCTGGAGGTGGGGGAATTCAGACTGATGATCCTCTGCATATGAATGCTGGTGGGATGATAGGTAAGGACAAGGGGAACTCTAACGCTGTTGCAGGATGTAAGAACGAGGCTGAGGGTAGAAGTGCAGGAGGTGGGTCGGAACTGGTCGGAACTGTCCCGTCGATAACAGAGTTGGGGAATTCTCGGGTGAGGAAGAAGGTGGACATTTCAGAGGCCACGTTTTTGTAGTTGACATCATCAGAAGCAATGTGGTGGAGACGGAGGAACTGAGAGAATGGACTAGAGTCTTTGCAGGAAACAGGGTGTGAGGATGTATACTTGGAGTTAGTGGTTTAATACTGGATATCAGTGACCGGTCTATCCCCAGAAATAGAAGTAGATATGTCGAGGAAAGGAAGAGAGGAGTCAAAGGTAGAGCAGGTGAAAGTGAGAGAGAGGTGCAAATTGGAAATTATGATCTTTTCCAATTCTGGGCAAGAGAGAGGAGCAGCAGCGATGGTATCATCTACGTATTGGAGAAAGAGTTGTGGATGGGCGCTGGAATAGAACTGGAACAAGGAATGGTCTACGTACCCCATGAAGGAACAGGTATAACATGGGCCCACGTATGTATCCATGCACCCCCTCTGTATGGCAGGAACAGGCTAAAGCAATGGGTCTGCCCAGGCAGTTCAGTTTGTGGATTTTCAGGAGGAGATAAAAGAAAACTCTGCTATCAGAGGACCTTCAGCTTCGGGACTGTTAGGTGGGGGTGAGTGTGTGTGTTTTTGGTGGGGGTGGGGGGGCGAGTGAGTGTGAATCTCCAGATGAAATGTGGTCATACTTAGTTAATAAAATACCCTGATGTACCATGGCAGGGTTATGGACCAGCAGGTGAAATGTGGAGGTATCTGAGAGCTGGCACTCAGCCTCTGAAATGCAGAGATGAGTCCACTAGACTACAGCAGCACCACCCTAATCGGCACAGGCTGAATAACATAGTCAGGGTTGGAACGAAGCATACAGTGTACAGGGTAATAGGTTGGATAGGGTGAGGGGGATACAGAGAATTTAAGACAGCCAAAATCACATGGAGCGTTCTCAATCAACAGATTGAGTTCAAGTAAACGCCAGAGGATTGGGTCCAGGTGGAGGGAAAGTGTTGGAGCTGGGCGAATGGTATATGGGATGGGGTGTGTACTCTTGCACAAAGAAATGGACACTGAGAGAAGACGGTGGAAGAGGAGTTCAACATTATGCCGTGCCTGAAATTCATTAAAGTGGGACACAGAGGGATAAAACTGAGACCTTTGCCGAGTACAGAACATTCAGCATTAGTGCGTGGAAGGTTAGGAGGGCTGGTGAATACATGACAGGAGGTGGGCTTGGGGAAGGGGATAGACTCAGATTGCAGGGTATGGGTGTGTGGCAGGTTGCAGAGGCTCATAGGCATATCTAAGTTATTCCATCTTGTGGGCCTCGTGTATCTGGTGAGCACGGCAAATGAGCTGGAGAATGAAGTAGAATTGGGGAATGGTGCAGCCTTGATCCAATGCGATGTGATGCTGTTGAACAGAGAAAATGTTGATCTCAGTGGCAACGGCACCGCATAACAAGTCCTCAGAAAGTAAGTGATTGAAAATAATCGGAATCATTATCTTATTGTAATGCTCTGATATCATTGGGGTGACACTCAACCAGCTAAGTCTTACTTTTCTGAGATTTTAGACCAAAGTGTGAAAACTGAATGTATCTTGATGTTATTAATAAGACAAATTCATCCATGGTTTTGGAAGGCACTAGCAAGCGCAGAGTTTATTTGTCATTCCCAATAGCTTTAGGGAAGGTGTCATTATTCATTGAGGAAATTACCAGCACAGAATTTCCTCCGATTCCCGTTGACCGCAGTTTCCTGAGGGTCAATGATGCTACATGAGTCAAATACTACTTTGATGGCACCTCAACTGACAATGGAAAATCAGTTAAAATACTAAAGAGAAAAGGGGTAGAACACGGCATACTTGAACAACGTAGTCACTGATCTCGCAACGTTTAAGGACAAACAGATGCAGGGACTTCTGATTTTGAGGAGAGGTGTTTCCTATTTGGGATGAGGCTGTTTGGTGAAGCGCTGTGACAGAGAGACAGAAAACAGTTCCACTCTATATGGGGAAAAAATCACCCTATTCACGGTACATTACACAGTGACAGACCTACACTATTGTCTGTTCCTATTGGGCATTGAACATCTCAATCTCATCATTCACTGATGACCAATAGCAACACAGAAGCCAGCAGCTCCCATCACCCCAGTGGAAAGCAAAAAGGGTAAGGGAAGGCCAGTGGAAGTGGGAGTAACTAGGGAACTGGTGTAACTTACAGTGGGAATGGCAGAAGAAAGATGTGAAGAGATATTATCAGCGGAAGAGCATGTGGCAACAGAAGGGGTAGTGCAAGGGAAGTAGGAGCGTAAAGAAAGAGTAGGAAGGGGAGGAAGAATGGCTAATGAAGTTTTAGTAACTGGGTAAAGCTTGTTTGTGAAAAAGTGAGGTTGGGTGAAAACCACCAATGCTCAGGAAAATTGGGATCGGATTCCATTGAAAATTAAAATTTGATGTGCTTCTTTTTCTATCACTTGCTAGTTTATCAGATTGTACTTTCACTCTGTAGTTTTGTATCTCCATCAAATGCAGGTGACGTGTTTTTCTCCCATATCCGCCCCCCCCCCCCCCCCACCCCGGCCCGGTGTTGTGTCTCAACATTTTTGAATATTTTTTTTAACAGTATGTATTTGCTTCCACTTCAAGGTAGACATGAGAATATGATTTGATCTCCTGCCGTTTGTCCATAACATGGAATTTAATTGAATATTTATCCTCATCACATTAGCTGATTCAAGCAATGAGTCTGTGTCCATCCTGCAGATGAAAAATTTCTTCAGTTTTCACTATTGTTACAAAGGACAGTGCCACACAAAAGGCTAATGTTCCAGTGCAAGGTGCCAAACCGAAATTCACCCTAAATTAGGTACACACTAAATGAATAAGACATGCTGAGGGACAGAGTGTAAAGGTGAATTTAACTTTGTGTCAAAAATGGTATTTGCTGCTCCCTCATAATAGGTGTTATCTACATCACTCTGTAAATTCCCCAAAATAAGAACAAGAGACTGGAATTCTTAATTATTGCTTCGTAAATAACATGTGGAGAACTGGAAGGAAATCAAGGTTTGTTTGTGATATTCATAAATGATGATGGTGAGAATGTGGAAGATGGATGGAAATGGAATGATAACTAATGTTGGGGATGACACAAAGATTAGTTGGGTGCTTCACAGTCAGGAGGACAGGGTTAGGCTAAGGCCGATAGAAACAGATGATTTCTATGTCCAGATTAATGGCCGATGAAGTTTAACACTGATAAATGTGAGATGATGTACATCTGAATTAACAAGACAAGTGAGTACTCAAACTTTGAAGAGCGATGGCTAAACTTGTTCCTTTTTTCTTTGCAGCAGGGAAGGTTGAAGAGGGAACAGGGTACAGGTGTACACGAGCATAAGGGGTATGGAGAGGATGAACAGACAGCAGCTGTTTCCCTTACTCCAACGGTCAAAAACTAAAGGAAACATATTTAAAGTGAAAGGCAGGAGATTGAGAGGGGATTTCTGGAGTCTGTACTGAACTGAGAGGGTGGCACAGATATAGAATATAAAGTTCCTATGTGTGGACATGGGCCCTTCGGCCCACAAAGTCCACACTGATCCTCCAAAGAGTAACCCACACAAACACATTCCTCCTATATTTACCCCTGACTAATGTACCTAACCTACATGTCTCTGAACACTTTGGGCAATTTAGCATGGCCAATTCACTTATCCTGAACATCTTTGGATTGTGGGAGGAAATCGGAGTACCTACAGGAAACCCACGCGGATATGGGGGGAATGTGCAAAATTCATACAGGCAGTCACCCAAAGCTGGAATCAAACCTGGGTCCCCAGCGCTCTAAGGCAGGCGTGCTAACCACTGAGCCGTATTTCTGCCCCGAATAACATGTGTCTGGAATGCATTTCCTATTCGGGTGATTGATCAGGTAATTTCACAAACTTTTTAAAAAAGCCTTTGGATATGCACTTGGAGATGCAAGCTCGCATTTTCATTCAATTATTCTATGTGCTGGCAGCCACGAACACTCAGATATATTCTGAAGCAATAGCTAATGGCAGTTCCTAGTTTGTTCCATTGACTGTACTCAGTAAGTGTGCCTCCAGTGATATTCTGCTGTTATCTCCCACTTTCTATTTAAATGTTTCTGTTTCCTTGAGTTGGTAATGTAATTTCTGCTGTCGATTATGTCATTTCCTGCCCTTTTTTCTCAGAGGATGGTAGATGGACTCAAAATTGCTGTGTTTGTTGTTGGAGTTCTGGTTGGAATGCCATGTTTCCAGGAATTCTTGTGCTTGTCTCTGATTGGCCTGTCCTAGGATGGATATGCAGACCTAGTCAAAGTGGCGTACTTCCTCATCAGTACGTAAGATATCCGTATTGGGATCATGTCTTTTGTAGCCAGTTGATGTTCATATATCCTGGAGACTAGTTTTCTGCTTGTTTTTCCGTTGTAGTGTTTGTTACAGTTCTTGCAAGGCTTATTGTTCCTGGAGCAGAACAGACAAAGATGTGAATTTATTGCGGTGCTCAAAAGTATGAAAAAAGTTGCAGAGTAGAAAAAGAATACTGTATTAGTAGGCATTATAGCATCAAGGAATTCTAATTTCAAGGTTGTCAGTAAAAGAGCTAGAAGTGAAATAAGAAAAAACGTCTTTATTTAGAGAGTTGTTACGAATTGGAATTGACCGGCTGGGAAAGTTGTGGATAAAGATTCAAAAGAGAACTGGATATATATGTGGAAATTATGAATTTAACGGGCAACAGAGAGAGGGCTGGCAAATGGGAGGTGCTTGGGAGATATTTTTGGAACTGATGCATACATAATGGCCAAAGGCTTCCTCCTGTACTTTCAAGTTTTGAACTCTATCATGTGTCAGCTGTGAATAAAAGTCAGTATCCA
Organism: Hemiscyllium ocellatum; assembly: GCF_020745735.1. Taxonomy (NCBI): domain Eukaryota; kingdom Metazoa; phylum Chordata; class Chondrichthyes; order Orectolobiformes; family Hemiscylliidae; genus Hemiscyllium; species Hemiscyllium ocellatum. Next base: position 717,375 of record NW_026868361.1, read on the forward strand.
ATTATTTCACTGTGTAAATGCTCGCAAATATCTGATTACTTGGTGCAGCATAAACATTTAAAATGCAAGTTCTGCAAGGTCAGCTTCATTATGAAGTTAATTATTACTCATAACATGCATATTTTACATGTTGTATTCCCATTACTAAAACAAATATATCATTGCTTTGTCACAAACCTCTTTGGAAAGCTTTGACTTTTCACTGAGACAATATTATGTTCGTTGCTTTTTTTCACTCTCCACGTTTCATAATAAACATCATTCATTCTAAAAATTGGAAGTTTTCTAATTATTATTCACTAAAATTTGATAACACAAATAATTTATTTAGTTTAATGTTCACAGTCCATGGTGAATTATTGCAATTTTTAAATTGCTGGCAAATAGCTGAAGATCGTACATTTCAGTGAGAATTAAACTGATTGATTATATATCAATGTATAAGAACGCTAATTCTATTTGTATGTTCAGTCGTTTGCTCACTCTGAACATGTAATCATTCAGAAGCCAACCACTTTAAAAATATTGGAGTGGCAAAACATTGCTTTGAATCCTGACATTGAATCTCTAATTCTGATCACCACAAGAGTTATGTTCATTCTTGATAAAATAAAATGTACATACTTTATTTCTGTCTTAGAAAATCTTGACAGGAGTTTATATTTTAGTTCCATAAATATAGAATCAACAGAATTGATTGAAGAGATTCTAGTTCAGTTGAATGATTATCGTTCACATCTTATTTTTGCCCAATTCATGGAATATAGCAAACATCCGACTATTGTTCGGCTCAGTAAACTCACCACCTTGCAATGAGTTATGCTGAAAATTGCTTCAAATATATCTGAAATCATTTACACTGTTATTGGACCTCACAGCTGCCTGAGATACACAGAGACTCAGTTGCCTTTTCCAAAATCTGTACATTGAGTTTCTAACCTGGTTCGGTCAAACAATTCTTCAAAACAAGTAATTTGGAATCCACCTTGGGTAGAGGGAGAACCCGTCAACAGACTATCACTGGTCTCAGTGTAGGTACAAATGTTGTCCAGGTTAAATACTAATGGCTGACCAGCAATCAAGTTTTAAAATTCATCTTCAGCCAGAACCTGGCCCAGAGAGCAGACGTGTTGACATGGAGAGCCAGAATCACACCATACAAGTTACTTATGGTGATGAAATCTGACCTGCCTCCAAGATTCCATACACCTGCACCCCGGGTGAAGACGTAAACAAGTTGACAATCTATTACAGTGTCTTGTGCCTCAGAAAGAATCCTCTAAATCCATATCCAATAAATGGCACCTTCACATTCTCCAGTATCAAAATAAAATTGTACATCTCTGTGAATGGTCAGAGATTACTACATGGATCACACAGTAGAACGTATGTGAAGGAACCAGCAGCAAACGGCAATCCAAAAATCACATTAATAACTGAACTTGACGGATTCTGTCTGGTCTAAGTAACCACACATATTATACTGGCTTTCAGGTGACTGTAACAATGCACACTATAACTGGAGATTTTGGCCTTGCACCCCTCCAAAGCTTCCTGATCTCACACATCACTGCCTCACACATTCAACAATTGATGACAATCCACAAGCTGGGTGGAACTGGAAACACAGAACAACGCAGCACTCTACAGACCGTTCGGTCTTTGACATTCTGTTGACCTTTGATCCTACTCTAAGATCAAACTAACCTCCATACATTTCATTTTACTATCATTTGTGTGCCTATCCAATTATATATCAGTAATATAGTTGACTTTACTACAACTGCTGGCTGTTCATTGTACACACCCACCCCTCTGTGAAAGAACCTACCTCTGACATCACCCCTAAACCTTCCTTCAATTACCTTAAAATCATACCCCATCGAGAGTCTTTTCCACCCTGGCAGAAAGTAAATGGCTATCCACTCTATCTATGTGTCTCATCATTTTGAACGCCCCTGTCAAGTCACTTTCCATTCTTCTTCATTCCAATCAGGAAAACACCTTAGCTCCCTCAAATTTTCTTTGTATGACATGCCCTCCAGTCCAGACAGCATCTTGATAAATCACCTCAGCACGGTCATCAAAGCTTCCACATCTTTCCTACAACAAGGCAACCAGAGCTGATCACAATATTCTAAGTTGGTCTCACAAGGGCTCCATAGAGTAGCAGCATAACCTCGCAGCTGTTAAACTCAATCTCTCGGCTAATGAACACATCAAACACATCCGAAACAATCTCATTAACATGGGGAGCAACTTTGTGGGAGCTATGTCATGAACCACATGATCCCCCTGTTACTCCACAATGGAAGAATCCTGCCTTTAACCCTGTATTCTGCATTCAAATTCGATTTTCCATAATGAATCGTATCCCACTTTCCATATTGAACACCATCTGCCACTTCGCAGCTGGGTACTGCATCCTGTCAATGTTCCTGTTGCAAACTACAATAGCCCTCCACTCTATCCACAGTTCCACCAACCTGTGTTACATCATCAAACTTACGAACTTACCCTTCCACTTCATCATCCAAGTCATTATCAAAATCACAAACGGCAGAGGTCCCAGAACCGATCCTTAAGGAACACCACTGCTCACCTAGTTCCACACTGAATACTTCCCATTTACCACCACCCTTTGTATTCTATGGGTTAACCAATTCTGTATCCAGGCAGATAGGTCTCCCTGTATACGATGCTTCCTTACATTCTGAATGAAACTACGACGGGGACGTTTATCAAACACCTTGGTAAAATCCATGCACTCCGCATTCACTGCTCTACCTTTTTCAGTGTGTTTAATCCCATCCTCAAATAATCCAATAAGACTTGTGAAGTATGACCTGCCCCTCATAAATCCATGCTGACTATTTCTAATCAAACCTTGTTTTTCCAGAATCCTCTCCAATAATTTGCCCAGTACTGATGTAAGACTGAATTGTCTGTCATTCTCAGGAAAATCCCTGTTTCTTTGCCTGAACAAGGGATTACATTTGCCACCCTCCAATCAATGGACGCTACTCCAATGGAGAGTGAAGGCGCAAAGGCACAGAAATCTCTTCCCTCTCTTCCTTTAGTAACCTAGAGTGTTTCCGCCTGGCCGAGGGATTTATCTATCCTAATGTTTGTATTTCACCTCAACTTGTTTACTCCCAATCCAACCAAATGATTGACAGCTTTCCATTTCAGGGATCTGTACAGTGCTGCCTTCCTGAGCAAGTATGGTTCCCAATATCCTTTGTATTATGGAATGGAAAACATGGGAAGCTTTGATTCTGCTGCTGCTCAGATGCAGCCTGACTGCTGTTCTTTTCCAGCGCCACAATTTTCGACTCTGATCACCAGTCCTCACTTTCTCCATCACTGAGGGCTGTCCCCTCTGCACACTGAGCAGGGAACTAATCAGCAGAAACTCATTGTATCTGGAGCTGACTGGTCAGTTCTGGAAAGTTCTATTTGATGAACACATTTACTAAAAACGAATTTCAAATTCAACAAATATTCATTCAGTCCCAGAGTTACAGTTTTGGTTCATGAATTGGACAGGTTGATAACGAACAGTGAATGACTGAAGAACTCCGAGGTAGAGAGTATTACAGGTGATATATTCCAGCTTGGATGTGCTTTACCTCAATGCTGGTAATATTATCAGACAGATATGATAAGGAAACGAGGTGACATGTGGAAATGTGACATTTTTTCGATTACAGAGATGTGTTTGAGGGAGGTCGGGGCTAACAACTCAATATTCTGTAGAACCAGAACAAGAGTCAGGACAGAAGAGAGGGTAAAAGAGGAGGTGACGTTGCCTTATTAATTATGGAGTTAATTATTGGCGTAAGAAGGGACAATATATTGAAAGGATCTTCTAAAGAGGCTTGGTGGTTAGAACTCAGGAGCAAAACCATGACAGAAACACTGCTAGGTATATATTATAGACCCCCAATAAAGGAAAGTACGAGTGCAAGTATATAACCAAGTTATTGAGGTGTGTAAAACAATAATAGGAAAATTACATTCAAGCATTTCAATTCCAAACATTCATTTGGTCAGTGATAAATTTTTAAGAGGGGCAGGTGTTTTGAAATTTATTCCAGAGAGCTTCTTATATCAACACAGAGCAGATACAACAATAGGCAGTGCAGTGCTGGGCCTCACTGTGGGAAACAAAGCCAGTCAGCTGTTCCAGGCAGAGGTGGGAGAGCATTTTAGGACCAGTGACCGTGATGTCACACATTTTGACTTTGCGAAGGAAAAGACCCCAAAAATGTTAGATAAATAATGGCTTTTTGCATTGGGGAGACAGATTTTATGGAAACAAATGACAGGAAACGGCCAAAGTGCAGTTGCGTCTGGGTGAAACTGTAGCAGAACAAGGTGGGGCGGTGGTTGGGGGAATCATTTGTTGAAAATGGAATTGATGACAGTGTCGGCCAACATGTTACACCGAAGATAAAATTTAGGAACACAAACCCAGAGAACCTCAGATGTCGACACAAATTCGGAACAGGATGAAAAGGGAAAGAGAAGCTTAAATCTGGTACCAAGTGAGCAGGTCAATGAAGGCCCTAAAAAAAAAGCAAGTGGAGGGCTAAACTTAAAATATCAGTGAAAGAGCAGAAGGAGGGTTGATAAAACATTAACGGGTAAGATTAGCAAGAATCCACAGGCATTTTCCTTTGGTTTATTAAGGGGAAGAGGATAATGCGGGAAAGAATGGGAGTATTAGAGACTAAGGGAACAGCCTGTTAACAGTGCCAGAGAATATGTTAAACATATCCTACGAATCGGTCTTCAGTTTGGAGAAGCAGTTCCTGGATTCAGGGAGAGTGACCGTTTGACCCTTGAGCAAACTGATACAGGAGTTGAGGAAGAGTTGGAATTTTATGCAAGCTGGAGCGGGCATATCACCAGATTAAAGACCATCAAGTCTCACATCAGTGAGAGGGAAACAATTGTAGAAAATTCGGAGGACTGTTGAGGCTGGATCATTAAATATCTTCAAGGCTGAGACAGACAGACTTTTATATAAGCGTTACGGGGAAATCACAGGAAAGTGGAATGGGGGATTAACAAAATAAATATAACCTAATCGAAGGAAAAGCAGACTCAGTGAGCGGACAGACATATTGTTGCCCCTACGTCTAATGGTGTTCTTTTCCAATAACCCTGTATTCACAAGAACATCAACCTCTCTCACTATAGAGTGAGACACGGTTTGGAATGCAATCGAGGGATTCAAGGAATTCATAAACGCAATACAAATAGACTGAAAGTACGACAGGACTGTAACAACACGGATTGCCTGTTAGGGTGAGGATTTGCGTCGACACAATCACCACTACCAGAAGAAAGACCTCAGCAAGACACCCTCCAAGGCCAAGAGCAGACCTGCACTGGGGAGCAGGTAATCTGGGGCCAGGTGTCAAGGAGTGCTGAAGGCCTAAACACTACATCGCTGTGGTGTCTCCTTCCTTCCCTGACCAAGATTAAATTTGGAGGGGTAGAGAGACATGCCGTTGGTAGCGGAGTAAGCAGTAAGCCTTTGACATGAGAGGTTTCGGACAGCTCAGCTCAGGAGAATGTACAAGTAAACTCAAATAAAGTCCTTTTAACTTTATTGTAACAGCAGTCGAGATGGCATTTACGGCAGTTGCACGCTCCATCTTGTGAGATGTGGTCGCTCAGGGAGATTTCTACCGTCCCTGATGGCTACACATGTGGGCACTGCACCCAGCATCAGCTCCTGGGAGACCGTGTTAGGGAGCGACGCTGGGCGGCAAGGTGGATCATGGGTTAGCACAGCTACCTCAGAGCACCAGTGATCAAGGTTCAAATCCCGCCTCGGGCAACTGTCTGCGTGGAGTTTGCACATTCTCCCTGTGTCTGCATTGGTTTCCTCCCACAGTCCAAAGATGTGCAGGTTAGGTGAATTGGTCATGCTTAATTACCCGTAGTGTTGCGTGTAGGGGAGTGGGTCTGGGTGGGCTGCTCTTCGGTGGGTAGGTGTGAACTTGTTGGACCGAAGGGCCTGTTTACACACTGTAGGTAATCTAATCTAGGATGCACTGAGGATCATCCGAGATACTGACAAATTCATAGACACGCCCCTAGTTATGTTTCTTTAATGACTGTAATATTTCAGTCCAACTTTCATCGTCCTGAGTTCATTAGCCTTATATGTCAGTCCTGTTGTATTTAAATGAACACAATTTAATCTAACAGGCGTTCCTTGCTTCCTATCATGTTCCAGGCAGAGAGTAGATGGGCGACCACCAGGAATGACAAAGGGAGTAGGCAGGGATTGCAGGAATCCCCTGTGGCTATTACCCTCGAAAACAAGTAGACCATTTTGGATTGTTGGGCGCAATGTCCGTTCAGGGGAAAGCAACAGTTGCCAGGTTGGTGGTACGACCACTGGCTCTTGGGCACCGCGGAAAAGTGTAAAGGTAAACAGGGCGTTAAAGTTAAGAGGGTCGATTGTTAATGGGACAGATCAAAGATTCTGTGGTCGCAAACGGGAATCCAGGGTGGTGTGTTACCTCCCAGGTGCTAGGGTCCAGGATGTCTCCAATTGGCTGCAGAACATTCTCAAGGGGGAGGGTGAGCAGAAGAAATCATTATGCACGTTGGCACAAATGATATCCGTAGAAATAGGGATGAGGTCCTGCAGCATAACTACAGAGGGCTTGGAGAATCATTCTTTAAAAATACCTTGACAGTGATAATCTCCAGAGAGGGAGATTAACGTCAGAGACTTGCACTGAAGGGGATTCCAATATCTTGGTGGCCAGTTTTGCTCGGGTTACAAGGGAGGGTTTAAACTAGATTAGCAAGTGGTCATATCCTCAAGGGCAGGGAGGCAAGTGGAAGGAGATGCAATAATCAGAAATAGTAAGGTTAGGCTGGAAAACGACAGAGTAAGTAGTGCCTTTTGGATTAAATTGCATCTGTTTCGATATACGAGGGCTGACAGGTAAGGCCGATGAACTCAGGGTGTGGATAGGTAGGTGGGACTGGGATATTATAGCCATTACAGAAATATGGCTAAGTGATGGAAAGGACTGACAGCTTAATGTGCTAGGGAACAGGTGCTTTAGGTGAGACAGAGATGGTGGAAGGAGGGGAGGGGGAGTTGCATTTCTGATGAAGGGGAGTAACACAGCAGTAATCAGAGATAAAATAACTGATGGATCACTCAATGAGGCTTTGTGGGTGGAGTTAAGAAATAGGAATGGAATGGTGAGGTGTTAGGGTTGTAATATAGGCCCCCAAAGAGTCAACAGGAATGGGAGTAACAAATATGCAGGGAGAGAGGGGAGACCTGCAGGAGCAATAGGGTTATCATACTAGGGGATTTTAATTTTTCTAACACAGACTGGAACGGCCAGAGCATTAAGGGATTTGATGACATAGAATCAGTTAAATGCATCAGGAACGTTTCCTCAAGCAGTATATAGAGTGTCCTACTCGGGAAGGGGCATAACTCGAACTTTTCTTAGGAAATAGGGCTGGACAGGTGACTGAATTAATAGTGGAGGAGCACTTTGGGACCAGTAACCATAGTTCTATTAGTTTTCATATAGTTATGGAGAGGGACAAAACTGGTCAACAGGTTCATGTTCGAACTTCTGGCTTGGCTCAGTTTTAGGCCGCTGGGATCAAGGGAATCCCTGGAGGTATATAAGAGATACAGGATTTTACTGAAGAAGGACATCAGTCGGGTGAAAAGGGAGCAAGAAAAAGCCTCGGCTGAGAAGATTAGGATGAATCCAAAAAGGTACTTAAATATATTAAAAGAAAAAGCAATAACTGGAGAGAAAATAGGACCCATCAAAGACAAATGTGGAGAAGTATGTGTGGAACTATAAGAGATGGGTGAAATCCTCGACGAATATTTCTACTCTATGTTTACCGTGGAGAAAGACATGATGACTTGAGAACTTGAGGAAGTTAGTCGTGATATCTTAGGGACAATCCATATCATAGTAGAGGAGATTTGGACGTACTAGAATGTTTGAAAGTGGATAAATCTCATGGTCCTTACCCGATATATCCAAGAACACCTCAAGTGGCTCCAGAAGAATTTTCGGCGACCCTGGACTATAATGTTGATCATCACTGAACACAGTGGACGTCCAGGAAGACTGGAGGGTAGCAAATGCCATGCCCTTATTCAAGGAGAACTGCACAAAAAAAGCCTTGGAACTACGGGTCAGTAGGTTTAACATCCGTGGTAGGTAAGTTACTTGAGAAGGTTCTGAGGGATAAGATGTACATGCATGTAGAAAGACAGGCTTTGATTAGGAATAGTAAGTGCGGCTTTGTGCGAGAAAGTTTGTGCTTGACAATTTTCTTAATGTAATTGGATGAAGTGACCAGGAAGATTGAATTGTGTGCGGCAGTAGACGTCGAAACACGTGATATTGTAAAAACACAGCAGGTCAGGCAGCATTTGAGGGGCAAGAGATGTATCTTTCGGACATAGGCCCTTCATCAGGAACGTCCAATACATCGATTCTCCTGCTCCTGTGATGCTGCCTGTCCCACCGTGTTTTTCCAGTACCACACTTTTCGACACTGATCTCCAGCAACTGCCGTACTCACTTTCTCCAAGGGCGGGAGATTAAGTCAATATGGATTTCAATTACACCAGAACAGAATGAGGCCTTTCAGCCCCTGGAGCCTGATATACAATTACAGGAGGCCAATAAACCCCCCGGGCCTATAAAACTGTAACCAGATCATGCAGCACCAGTATCCAGTTACACCGCAACAGGATCAGTCTATTCAGCTACTTGAAGTCAGTAACACAGGAAATGGAAGACGCCGCCAAGTGACTGGACTATGTGGTTTACTGGAATAAAACCAGGCTACATAGCCCATCAGACCTGCACTTCCATTCAGGAAGTCAGGGCTGATCTGTACTCGGCCGCAATTACTCTTTTATGCCCAATTCTTTGTAGCCCTCGACTCTCTGACGGGTCAAAATCCACTGACACCCACTCGCACCCCCCAAACATTTCAGTGCTTTGGCCTCCCCAACTGTCTGGTCCTAACCGTCACTACCCTCTGAGAGAAGGAAACACTCCCCACACATATACCTTGGCTCATTGAAATGGATAGAAGATATGAACACAGCTTAAAGTGACTGGCCCTGATATCATGGCAGTATTTGATTGAGCGAGATGTCAAGGAGACTGAACAAAATTTAACTTAATGGGAATTAGTTGTAAACTCCCCACTGGTTGAATCATTCAGAACACAATGGGGCTGGTGGACATCAATCCTCCCAGTCCCTGGATATCCCTGTGGGCAATCCTCAGGGTAGCTTCTTCGGCATAACCATCTTCAGCTGCGTCATCAATGTCTTTCCCTCTGTCATACGATCAGAGGTGCGGATGTTCTGTGAAGATTATACAGTGTTTAGAACAATGAGTCACCTCCTAACGCACTCAGGTATCAAATCTGGACAACATTCAAGATTGTGCTGCCAACGTAAAGGTAACATTGATCAAAAGCACTGTTGGACATTAAATATTACCATGGTTAAAAGAACGAGGAACTCCTTCAGCAACTCTAGCTGGTTTCACAGTAATATAAGAAAGCCATTCCGCCCATCTGATCTGTTGGATAACAAGAGGCGCAATGCGTTCACTCACTCCTGCCTATTACACAAGAAAACAATTCAAAAAAAGACAGTAGATGTTGGAATACAAAATACACACGCAGGAAGCTGGAAGAACAAAATAAGGAAGGCAGCATCAATACTTGAGAAGTGAACGCCTTGGATATAACCATTCATCAGGACTGTGGATGGGAGTAATGGAGTCTATAGATAAAGTGGCGGGTGAGGGAGGAGGAGGCAGAGTGACGATGTGGGGGATAAGTGAACACAGATCAAGGGTATCAGCGGGTTGGTGATGGGATGGCTGAGTCCAGTTGGTAGGTAGCTGGACAAAAGCTTGCTTAGAGGAATGGAATGGAGGGGAGTGTCTGGGAAGGGAGTCGGGGAATTGGAAGGGAGGTTATTTGCAATTGGAGAATTCAGTGTTTAGTCCCCGGGGTGTAGGCTGCAGAGGAGACAGATGAGATCTTGTTCTTCCAAATCATGGTTTGGTTCATTGTGGCAATGGAGGACACCAAGGATGGCCATGTTGGAAAGGGACTGGGAAAGAGAATTGAAATAGGAGTAATTTAGCTAGGATGACTACTACATTTTAAAACAGACAAAAACTTTAGTCATTAAATTACACAATGAAACACAAAGAACAGAATAAAGAATCACGATGGAATTCAACCTAATTCAACTATACCTAATTATGCTGTTCCGAGCAAACACAACTGTCCCAATAATCAAACTGCCAATTAAAACCAGTACAAACGGAACAAATACTTCCAGGTTGAAATTGAAGGTCAGAAAAGAGAGAGAGTTTCCACACAGCTCCCAGATGAACTTCCTAGTTCAAAACTCAACTGAAAACTTCTCAGCTCAATTCAGCTCAGCAAGTTCAGCTAAAAGAGCTCACCACTCTCCGTTCATTATACTGGTCGCTTATAAAGCATGACCCCTTTGGCCTGAAGTCTCATCTGTTTCCATATAAACAAAAGGTAACTAAAAATCCTTTTCATCTCTGTACCAAACCAGACTGATAGGAGCTTGGCCACGTTTTATTGTCCCTGCGAAAAAAACCAAGGATAGAGTCTCCTTGAGCCAAGGAACAGCTTTTTGACAAATAAGGGACTTGCTTTGTGACATGTCTCCCCCCACTAAAAAAAAGAACCATCAATGCTAAAAGATAGCTGCATTTTTAACCCTTCAAACCCAGTTAGTAGTCTCAAAACAGACAGATACACTATGCTAACAGTAAACATTCAAACATGCACAAACCCTTTCAAATTCAGGCCGTGATATACCCCCACCGAACACCTCCGTATTTCATTCGCGTCTCAATAACTCATCAGCTTTCACTCTTTCGCGACCTTCCACATGCACAATTGTCAGATTGAATGGCCGCAACAACAAGCTCCATCTAAACAATCTGGCATTTTTGTTCTTAGTTTTTCCCACAAATGTATTATGATCAATTGTTGTGGTTCTGCTCGCCGAGCTGGAAGTTTTTGCTGCAAACGTTTCGTTCCCTGGCTAGGGAACATCATCAGTGCTGTTGGAGCCTCGTGTGAAGCGCTGCTTTGATGTTTCTTCCGGTATTTATATCGGTTTGTTCTTGCCGCTTCCGGGTGTCAGTTTCAGCTGTAGTAGTTTGTATATGGTGTCCAGGTCAATGTGTCTGTTGATGGAGTTTGGGGATGAATGCCATGCTTCTAGGAATTCTCTGGCTGTTCTCTGTCTGGCTTGTCCTATGATAGGGGTGTTTTCCCAGTCAAATTCATGTTGCTGGTTGTCTGAGTGTATGGCTACTAGAGATAGCTGGTCGTGTCGTTTTGTGGCTAGCTGATGTTCATGGATGCGGATTGTTAGCTGTCTTCCTGTTTGTCCTATATAGTGTTTTGTGCAGTCCTTGCATGGTATTTTGTAAACTACGTTAGTTTGGCTCATGCTGGGTATTGGGTCCTTTGTTATAGTGAGTTGTTGTCTGAGCGTGGATGTTGGCTTGTGTGCTGTTATGAGTCCTAAGGGTCGCAGTAGTCTGGCTGTCAGTTCTGAGACGCTCCTGACGTATGGTAGAGTGGCTAGTCCTTTTGGTTGTGGCATGTCCTCGTTCCTCGGTCTATCTCTTAGGCATCTGGTGATAAAGTTGCTTGGGTATCCGTTTTTGGCGAATACCTTGTATAGATGTTCCTCTTCCTCTTTTCGCAGCTCTGGTGTACTGCAGTGTGTTGTGGCCCTTTTGAATAGTGTCCTGATGCAGCTTCGCTTGTATGTGTTGGGGTGGTTACTTTCATAGTTTAAGACTTGGTCTGTGTGTGTTGGTTTCCTGTGTACCCTTGTGGTGAATTCTCCGTTGGGTGTTCTCTCTACTAACACGTCTAGGAATGGGAGTTGGCTATCCTTTTCTTCTTCTCGTTTGAATCGGATTCCTGTGGGTGTGGCGTTGATGATTCGGTGTGTTTTTTCTATATCTGTGTTTTTGATGATTACAAAGGTGTCATCAACATATCTGATCCAGAGTTTGGGTTGGATTTGTGGTATGGCTGTATGTTCTAACCTTTGCATAACTGCCTCTGCTATGAGTCCCGAGATTGGTGATCCCATGGGTGTTCCGTTGATTTGTTCGTATATCTGATTGTTGAATGTAAAGTGTGTGGTGAGGCACAGGTCCAGTAGTTTAAGTGTGCCGTCTTTGTTGATAGGTTCGGCCTCCTGTGTTCTGTTATGTATGTCCAGTAGGTTGGCTATTGTTTCTCTGGCTAGGGTTTTGTCAATTGAAGTGAACAGTGCCGTCACATCCAATGATACCATGGTTTCTTCTTTGTCTATGTGTGTATTCCTGATGACGTCCAAGAATTCCTGTGTTGATTGTATGGAGTGTTTGGATCCGCTGACTAGGTGTTTCAGTTTTTGTTGTAGTTCTTTGGCCAGTTTGTATGCTGGTGTCCCTGGTAGTGATACTATGGGTCTGAGTGGGATGTCTGGTTTGTGTACTTTGGGTAGTCCATATTATGATCAGTGTATACGATTGTCTCAGGTGTATTGCTGGTAATATAAACACAGTTATGGTGTAATGCCAACACTAACTTTAAAGTCTTTTTCTCCACCGTTGAACATTTCTGTTGATGAACGTTCGACTTCCCAGAATAATACCCGATGGGTCTTTCTATTCCCCCATCATCCTCCTGCAGGATCACCGGACCAATACCCACATCACTGGCAACGATAGCCACCTTGATAGGCTTCGTGTAATCTAGTGTAGCTCATACTGCGGGCAGTGTTAGCACAGTCTTTAAGCTGTAAAATACATTTTGACAGTCCTGTATCCACTGAGAGTTCTTGCCCTTGACAATTTGGTGAGTGGAGCCACCGCACTGCTTAAAGTTTGTCACAAACTTCCGGTAAAATCCAGTCAATCCCATGAACCTAGTACTGCATATTTATTTTTGTCGACGGTGTGAAACATTCCCCAACTACTTTCATTTTCGTATCTCATGGGGCCATTTGTCCATGTCCAATAACGTGACCCAGGGACGTGACTTGGGCTTTCTCAAATTCACGTTTATCTAAGTTTACCACCAAGCCTGCCCTCTGAGGTTGATCGCACAAGTCTGATAAATGCTCTAAATGTTCCTTCCATGAGTGACTAAAAATCATCAGGTCATCAACGTAGACCACACATTTGGGTAATCAGGCAATGACCTTATTATCAGTCTCTGAAATGTGGCTGGATCGCTTTTCATACAAAATGCCACAACTTGAACTGTCCATTTGGCGTTATGAAAGCTGAAATTGCCTTTGCTTTCTCTGACAGAGGTCCTTGCCAGTAGCCTCTGAGCAAATCCAACTTAGAAATGTAAGTAGCTTCTCCTACTTTTTCGACACAGTTCTCCAAACATGTAATTGGATCCGCATCAGTCTTTGTAACGGCATTGACTTTGTGATAGTCCACACATGACCGTTGGGTAACATCTGGCTTTGGTACCATGACTATATGTGAACTCCAGTCACTGTAACCCACTTCGATTATGACATATTGGAGTGTGCGCTCTATCTCCTTCTGAACCTGTGCCAATTTTGGAGAGTCATGCCCATAAGGATGTTGCTTAATCAGAACAGCATCTCCTGTGTCTACATCATGCACAATTATGTTCGGACTTCCCAGTTTATTGCCGCATATCTCTCCACAAGATAATAAAAACTCTTTCAGGTCACTTTTCTTTTCTTGTGTAAGGTAACTCAATAATTTATCCCAATTTTTGACAACTTCCTCATTCTCCAATTTGATTTCAGGAATGTCCAATTCAGAATCCTCTGAACTTGGTTCTTCCTTCTGTGCTGTAATCATTAACACCTTCTCCTCTTGCTTTCCTTCCCGATCAAAATACCTTTTGAGTATATTCCCATGACACACTCCGTGAGATCTCATCCTGTCTGGAGTCCGTATCAAATAGTTCACCTCATTCAATTTCTTCCCACTTTGATAAGATACGCCAAAACTTGCTTTTCAAGGTTCAACTGTTACTGGAAGTAACACCAATACTTTACTCCCAATTGCAAAATTGCCAATTTATGATTTCTGATACACTTCCTGTTACATTGTATGCTGCGATACTTTTAAATGCTGTCTACTCAACTCTCCAGCTCTATTTAATCATTCCCTAAAATTTGACACATCATCCAAATGGTTGGTCTCTGAATTCTGACTTATTAATTTCTCCTTAACCAATGTTAATGGTCATTTTACTTTATGCCCACAAATTAATTTAAACATCTGAATTTGGCCGATTCATTCTGTGCATCTGTGATCACAAATAGTTCAAAAGGAATTTCCTTATCGCAATCATCTGGATAATCCTGACCATAAAACCTCAACATGGTCTTCAGTGTTTGATGCCATCTCTCTCATGCTCCCTGTGATTTCAAATAGTACGCAGTAAATTTGAATTGCTTTATTTCCAAGTTATCTATCATCTCCTTGAATAGTTCGGATGTGAGGTTTGATCTATCTGGATCTCTATTGGTAGTCCGTACTGAGTAAAAAATAAGCATTTTTGTACAACTCTTCTGGCTGTGATGCTGCATAATGGGTCTGCCCCCGGAAATCTAGTCGACACATTCATTATTGTTAATAAATACTTATTTCCACTTTTTGTTTGAGGTAGGGGCCTACACAATCTAGACTCTTGCGAAAGGTTCCTCAATGTTGGAATAGGTATTAAAGTTGCAGGTTTAGTACTATCTGTGTGACATGTTTGAGACATCTGGCAAAATTCAACGACATCTTTGTGTAGTCTTTGCCAGTGAAAGTATCTTTGTATTCCAGCCTGTAATGTCCTAACCCCGAAATGATCTCCAAGTGGTAGCTCATGTGCCACTCGCAGCACCTCCTTTGTATACCCAACAGGAAAAACAATTTGAAAATTTCTGTCCACGTCTGATCTGCTTCAATGTACGCTGATCTCCATATCCACATTAAGACATCATTTGTGGAGTAATAACACACAGGAATGCATTCATTCTCTTTCTTGCTAAATGTTTTTTTTATATAACATTTGTAACTCCTCATCTTTCTGCTTAATTCAATCACCTTAGCAGAGCTAAAATACTTTCATGTTTTCATACTTGCTCCTTCTGTTCCACTTATCTGGTCAAAAAAAAACTTTCAGATAACTCTGTGTCAGCTTCCTTATCTCTGCCTTTATCCCGCTTCATCCTGTGCATTTGTGATCTTCTGATGACGTAATCAGGGAAAATTCCTGGATAAACATTCTCCAGGTCTTCAGTTGCCTGCATCTCCACTGGCTTTTCAACTAGAGTAGGCAGCACGCCTACCTGTGAATCAGCTATATTATTTGCAAAGACAAATTTTATTCCTGGAGCTGAGAGTGAGGGGTCCAGTACTCCTACCACACATTCTACACTCTTGTCTGGACTCTCTAGCCTCACTTTACATAACTGAGCATTTTTTTTTGCCTCACTATGAATTCCTGTTCCCAGCACATTTTCTGGCAATAGTCTTTCAAGTGTTCATAAAGCCTCACCCATCAGCATTACAGACTGAAAATATCCTGCATCAATTAATATTGGAACCTCCTTACCAATTACTCCTGGCCTATGTGAATAAACTTTACCCCTTCCATGTAGATTTTTTTATGCAGATTTAGCATGTCCACTGATCATCTTGTACATTCTGAGGCAGTTGCCTAACTCCCCCTATGCTTTTTGTTACTAGTTCAACGAAACTTCCAGGCTTGTCTTGTTATCCTACAGCTGGTTTTCTCCTAGCTCACCAACACTGTGAATTTGTGTGGCCATCTTAATTACAATGAAAACACCATAGTATTTAAACTTCTTTGTCCCTCTCCAGGTTTTCTTTATTACCGTGGTAAATTATCCTTACGTTTTACACTGTGATCTAGCTTTCCCTTTGCACGTGAGGATATCTCTTTGCTCCAATTTCTGTCCCTCAGAGATCAGAACTGGTTCTGGAAAGCAAATCAAGTTTATGGACTAGTTCATAATCATCAGCCATTTCAGCAGCTAACCTTGCTGTTTACACTCTTTGCTCTTCCACCTGAGTCTGCACTACTACAGGGAGTGAAGTTTTGAATTCCTCCAAATACTAACCTCTCTAGGGGCAATATAGCTTTGCCTTAATTTTAAAGCTCTTATCCAACTATCGAAATTAGTCTGTTTGATCCTTAGAAACTCAGTGTAGGTTTGGCCAGGATCCTCATTAGATTACTGAAAAGTTGCGTATGTTGACTTAATGTTTTTTTTAAGCTCTTCAGACTCCCCAGATACCTCCTCTCATCGGGATGTGAATACCTCACCAGTCCTACCTACAAGTTGCGTTTGGATCAACAAAACCCACATTGCCTCTGGCCACTGCATTTGTTGAGCCAACTTTTCAATTGAGACGAAAAGGTCATCATATTCTTCTCATCAAGTTGAGGCAATGCTTGAACATGAGCAAACCAATTCTCACTAGGCTTCTGACTATCAGGGGTTGCTCATCTGCACTCTCTTCCTCACTAAGCGCACCCTCAGTCGTTATCTCCAGTGTTTAACACTGACTTCCCTTTTTAAGTGTCAGTTTTTGCCATTCAAAAGCTCTCTCTTTCTCTCTCCCCTGCTGCTTTCTCTTTTGCCATTCTTTCTTTTTACTCTCTGTTCTGCTGCTCTCTCTTTTCCCCCTTCTTCTGCATTTTATCGAAAGTTAAATGTTCCACTTTGGCTGCCCTTTCCTTATGTCTCGCCGCTAACTCAAGGTGTTTCATTTGCAATTGAATTCTTCCCATCTGTACAGATTCTGATGGTTTCTCCAGCAAGTTTAATTGACGAGCTACTGCTGTAATTACCTCTCCTTTCCTCACAGAAGCAGTCAGTTCCGATTCCAGCTTCTCTGCTAATTCTTGCAAATTGGTCTTATTTCACTTTTTGTAAAATAGCCAAAGTCACTGCATGCATACCTAGGAAACGTTTGGCGACTGAAATAACCATTACTATTCGAAGCTTTGTCAACCCAGTCAAAAGAATACCCGAACTAAAGGCACGAGCCCCTGCTACTCGCTATTGAAAATCTAGCAATGAGACCCAATCTCTTATGGACGAGGCTAGACCACTCAAAACGTTCTTAAGCAAGCAGCCCAGAGCATAACTTGGCAGTTTGTTTTGGTAATTACCCAATGAAAATTACCCAGAGTAATTTAGCTAGGGTGACTACTAGATTTTAAATCAGAGAAAAACGCTATTTACAAAATTACACAATGAAACACAATGAACAGAATAAAGAACCCCGACAGAATTCAACTGATCCAGCTAGACTTAATTATGCTATTCCAAATACACGCAATAGTCCCAATAATCAAACTCACTTGAAATAACGTCTTAATGGAATGCATGTTTCCAGGTTGAAGCTAAATGGCAGAAAAGAGACAGAGTTTCCACACATCTCCCAGTTGAACTTCCCAGTTTAAGACTCAACTGAATACTGCTCAGCTCAAATCAACTCAGCTCGCTCAGCTAAAAGAGCTGACAACTCCCCGTTCATTATACAAGTCACTTCAAAAGCATGACCACTTTGGTCTGTAATTTCATCTGTTTACATCTGTTGTTGTGGTTCTGTTCGCCGAGCTGGAAGTTTTTGCTGCAAACGTTTCGTTCCCTGGCTAGGGAACATCATCAGTGCTGTTGGAGCTTCCTGTGAAGCGCTGCTTTGATGTTTCTTCCGGTATTTATAGTGGTTTGTTCTTGCCCCTTCCGGGTGTCAGTTTCAGCTGTAGTAGTTTGTATATGGGGTCCAGGTCCATGTGTCTATTGATGGAGTTTGTGGATGAATGGCATGCCTCCAGGAATTCCCTGGCTGTTCTCTGTCTGGCTTGTCCTATGATGGTAGTGTTTTCCCAGTCAAATTCATGTTCCTGGTTGTCTGAGTGTATGGCTACTAGGGATAGCTGGTCGTTTCGTTTTGTGGCTAGCTGATGTACATGGATGCGGATTGTTAGCTGTCTTCCTGTTTGTCCTATATAGTGTTTTGTGCAGTCCTTGCATGGTATTTTGTAAACTACGTTAGTTTGGCTGGTGCTGGCTATTGGGTCCATCTAAATAAAAGGCCTCTGAAAATCCCTTTCATGTCTGTACCAAACCAGACTGATCATAGCCTGACCCCGTTTTACAGATGCCCTGCAAAACATCAAGGACAGAGTTTACTTGAGCCAATGAACAGCTTTTAGCAAAAAAGAAGGATTGATTTGTGGCAGAGAAGACAAGCTCGTGTTCTGTATGGAGGTCAGAAGCTGGTGGGAATAGCTAATACTGTCAGAGTGAAGCTGATGACAGATTTGTGAACAACATGACGTTCAATGCAAGGTCACACACCAACTGTACATCCAGACGGTGAGAGTTCATACAGAACCTGGCGCTCTCTCTCAACCAACATGGGGGCTCCATAGAGCTCTGTAAACTATCATACAGTCATAGAACCCTATAGCACAGAGACAAGCCCATTAGCACAAAGTGGTTCATGCTGATCAAAATGTCCATCCATACTAACCCCATTTCCTGCGTTTGGTCCATATCCTTCTAAACCTTTTCTATCTATATATTTGTCCAAATGTGAAGACGCATATCATGGAAAACATGTATATCTAATGCTATACGTGTTTTGTTTTGAAAATGATGAGTGTTGATTGATAACACTCCAGTGTTAATGCAATCACGTTTTTATTCTTTTTGTAGCGTTACAGATTAAACACTTATTTCCTTCACACTCTCCTCATGGTACCTTCACTGCAGGGAATTGTCTGGTGAAACTCCATTACACCGTCTCTCTGAAGCAAGGAGATCATTGATTATAAATGAAAGAAAACAGTGTCTCAAGTACACTCCACAATTGCAGGACGGTGTCTTCACTCTAATACTTTAATCATTTTGTAATGAACGACACTACTCATTATTGTGCTGATTACTTGCTGAGTCATCGAGTCATAGAGGTGTACAACATGGAAGCAGATCCTTCGGACCGACCCGTCCATGCCGAGCAGATATCCCAATCCAATCTAGTCCCACCTGCCAGTACCCGACTGCTCTGTAGGGATTCTGTTAGTGCCTCATGATCAAGGACATCCAGCTCCTTTTCACCAAGAGCACTTCCCATCATCTCGCCTTCTCATAAATACAAAAAGAGATGGATGGCATTTTTTTGTCAATCATTTATTTGGCTTATGAAGCAAAGTCACACCAACAACAACATCACTGTTGCCATTGGAGTTGATTGGAGATACTGAGGAGGCGATGATCCAGCTGTATTATCTCTGAGTATGAATCCAGGGAATCAGGTAATGACCCAGACACCGGATCCGAATCCCACAACGGCTAATTTTGGAAACTGAATTCAATAAAATATCAGCAATTAAGAATCAAATGAAACAATGAAACCATTGTCGATTGTCCTAGCTGGCACCCTCATACCCTTCAGGAAAGGTAATCTACCTTCTTCAGCTGGTCGGGCTTACATGTAACTCCACAGAAATGTGGTTAACTCTCAGTTGCAGTTTGAAATAGCCAAACCCGCCACTCAGTTATGTCAGCCACTACAAAGCCTCAAAGAAATGAAACCACACGGACCTCAGCACTGACTACTTACAGCCCACGGATTGCAGTGGGTCAGGAAGGCAGCTCATCAACACCTTCTCAAGGACAATGAGGAAAGGGAATTAAATATTGGCCCAGCATCCCATTAATACATAAAAGAAGCTGATCACACTCAGGGAAAAGAGAAAAACAGACATAAAATCTTTAAACAGGAACTTTGACATATACCTTACATGGACATTATTATCAGTAATATGGGAACAGGAGAAATGTAAGTAAGGTTTAATTTCATTTTTTATTTCCATCCCAGCTGATCATCAACAATCTCTTTGCTTCTTTCTCTCTATCTCTCTCTTTCTCCATCTATTCAACTCAGTCCTTCTCCATTTCACACAGATGTCGGTGTCACCAACATCAATCACGCTATTTCCCAACTGTGTTCAGTTCTGATGTATGGTCATTAGAATCGAATTGTCAATTCTATTTTTCTTTCGACCCGAGGGGGCTGCCAAATCTGCTCAGTTTGTCTGGCACTTTCTCGTTCTTTATTGTTTCTGATCTATTGCATGATTCTTTGCTTTATTTAACCTTTAATTTTGTTATTACTTGGAATGTCTGCATCACTGGCAGGGGCAGCATCTTCTGTTATTTACTGTGAGGTCATTCTTTCAGGCAGTACAGAAGCAATCACATTGCTGTGGGACTCACATAAATCTGAAGCCAGACCAGATAATAAACACAAGTTCTATTTAACAAAGGACATCAGTGAAATAGATAAACGTATGGACAAAATGCTGGAAGTGTTATGGTTTTTATTTCCAATTCCTGTCTTTTGTATTTACTTTCTGACATTGTCTGTGGTAGGATGTGGAATAGCATCTTTCTGTGTAATAACCTGTGCATCTGAATTACATTTCTTCTGACATTACTGCGCTGACAGCGTGTTTCTGTCATGAAGTTATTTTAGAGACAAGAACAAAGTTGCAATCGAAATATTTGCAACTGGCAGAGTGCTTAAAGGAGAGGTGTAACGATAATGTCTGAATTTTACCAAAGCATAGATAATGGTTTATAAAGCGTCAGCGTTGAAGCCAAGATTGTGACTGGGCATATAATCGAGCTGGTAGTGGATAGGTTTTGTGATGGACAGAATACCGAGACATAAATGAATTTTACTTATTTAAATTCGGTATTGTGAACAGTCTCGTTCTCAGATGTTTGTGAGGGCGGGGGTGTGGGCGGTTCTGAAATTTGGGGGTAATCAATGGAATTTGCGTTTGAAACTGAAGACAATAGTTTCTGTCTTTGTCAAATATAGATAACAGAAATAGTAACGAAGTTCGCCATGTTTGAAGAGATTAATAAATGGATAGAGATGAAGAAACTTACCAGGAACACCAACAATAGCGAGGATAGGATAGTAACCCGCCTGGATAATCAGCAGTGCACCATATATCCGATCTGGTAATGTTGACCAAGACGAGGAAAAATAGTAAAGACCCCAGAATAAACTCCTGTCCATTGTTGCAGCATTCCAGTCTAATGTTCTCAGATTCTGATCCATTAATGGATCATTCCAGACTATTCTCAGATGTTTAAATCTCCTTTGTCTGTCTCTGCAGCTGCTAATCCCTTTGAGCGTTGGAGTTGGTACATCTGCTGCTACAATGGCATAAACCATTGCAAGAGGCCCCTTACTAATAGGAGACGGAAAACATCCAGTGACACAACTGTGATCCATGGAGACTAGCATCGATCACAGTCACTGAACAAACAGCTCCATTTAACCCCTTTCAGTATGGTTCCTGCAGTTCACAAAACTACTGGACTGGATTGAATTTTGGCACCATTGGTTCTTGATCATATTTCCCATCACCCATTGCTCTCGTGAAGTTAGCAGTGAGGGAGAATGATGCATGTTTTCTTACCGCAGGCTAGATGATTCTGCTGCGTTGTCCATTTACAATACTGTAACCGGCTGAACCTCGTACCACCACCACCCTCAAAAAGCACAACCTACATGCTGTTACCGTGCAGATCTCTCCTCGACTAGAACAGGCACCAGCCAATATGTTTATAGTGGATATATTTGCACTCCAATACATAGGAAATGTGAATTTGCCTGGGCATTCCTTTAATTGGTCTAATAAGGCAATTTTGTATCTTCAATATTCAATGTGCTTCAGCACTTTTTTAAATATAAACTCACAAACACCTTAACACACTTTATTAAGCACAATTTTCTTCCCATTCTCCTCATGGTAACATCATGCCAGGGTTTAGTCTGGTGAAACCCCTTTGCTGATTAAACCTGTACACAATACATCTAACAGTCTCTCAATAAAACACTATCATTGGGAAAGATACATTTATTCTGGTACTTTAATCATTTTGCATGACCAGCCACATATCATTTACTTCCTGCTATGTAAAAAATCTATTTGTGACTTATGACCAAGCACATCCAGGTCTGTTTCAACAACAGCATTTCCCAACCTTTCACTATTTAATGAACATAAACGTGAATGATGATATTTGCTGTTCATATCTGAAATATCTTGCAAAGAGCTATTGGCCAAACACTGATCCTTCTGATACCCCAAAGCCTTCACTCCAGATAATTATACTACTCTCTCCATTCCCTCGATTATCCAACTTTTAATACATTCGGTGTATTCCACCCCTACCTACCCATGGACTCTAACATTCTCTACTCACCTCTATTCAACCGTGTCAACCGTCTTTTGAAAATTCAAATACTTCATTTCCACTGGTTCTCAATTATCGATGTCACAACGGACAACCTCCACAATATCCAGCAGGTTTATCAAAGATCAAGATAATTTCCCCTTCCTGAATCTAGATTGACTCCTCCGAATCATGACGTTATTTTCTAAGTGTCTAGTTGTCACATTCCTCACAAAAGGTTCCAATGTTTTTCTTACAGCTTACATCAAGCTAACCACTGTTTAGTTTGTTGTTTGCTCTCTCCGTCCTGTTTTAAATATTTAGGTTTACAATCGGTGCTTTCCAGTCTGGAGGATCCTTTCCAGAATCTAACCAGCTTTGAAGAATAATCAGTAATTTGTTCACTAGCTCTCCTGCCACCTCCTCAATACTCTGGGATGTAGCTCATCAGATGCAGCAATATACCAGCCTTAAATTCAGTGATGTTTTGAAAGACGTACCTTTTATTAAGTCTAATTTCCTGCTGTTCCCCATTTTCACCAGTCACTCTGTTCCCCTGTATTTCTGGAAGTTTCTTTCTGTATCTTCCTCAGGGAGATGGACACAATATGTTGCTCTCAGCGGACAGATTGGTTCTGTCAGCCAGTGAATATATCGGAGGACTGCACTCCAGTGATGATGGATATGTCATTCACTCCTGCCTGGAAAGTTCCAGAATTAATCCAGTTGAATTCATGTTGAGCATCAGCACAGTCCTGTCACAGGTGTGAGGCTACACAGTATACTGAAGGAGGGGACACAGCTCAGTGAACACCTCAATTTTGGTTTCATACCTGACACCTGGTCCAACTTAGACAAATGTCCCGGGAAATCCCAGGAAAGATAATGCACTGTCCTGCACCACCCTATTGTTAGAGCTTCCCTTCTGTGGAGCCTCATCTCCATTTGCTTACCATGGACCCAGACACTCTGTAAATGCAGTGTACAGAATGGGGTCACCAGACCCAGCAGATGACAATACAAACCCGAGATAAGCATCCACAGAAACTCCATTGATTTTCCAATGACAGGAACGAGTCAATTCCCCACACGGAACGTGCACGCGCTCAGTGTTGAAAACTATTTCCACTCCTGAGTTTCTCTTCCTGGCTGAGAAAGCCATTACATCTCTGCACACTTCCACACTAACAGTTTCTCTCTCCAAAGAAGTAGTTGACATGTAACATTACCTTTCTCTACATCTCAGCAACTACAAGGGCAGCACTAGTATTGCTAATGAATTTGATCATCACACTCAGAGAAGAGAGATAGAGGGAACCTATCTCACTTTAAACAGGGACAAGTCTAAATGGATGTAATATTCAGGAATATGGGAAAACGGGGAAATGTGAGAATAACTTGCCATTTTGTTTTCCTTTCAGTTCATCATCAGCAATTCCTTTGCTCACTTTTTATTTCTTTTTCTCTCTTTTTCTGGCAATTTCTCCACCCATTCGATTTAAACCTGGCTCCCACCTCTCTCTCCAACCTAACCATACATGATACCAGGATAAATAATATTATTGCCCAGTTTGCTTTCAGTTGTGAAGGAGGGTCACTGGACTCCAACCGTTATCTGCATTTCTCCTGACAGAGGCTGCCATACCTGCTGAGATTCTCCAACACTTTCAGACGCTGGAGAATTTTATTTTCGATCTCTAGCACCCACCGTTCCTTGGTTTATTTTCACCTTTCATGCTGTTGTTTTTCGGGATGCCAGCATCACGGGCAAGGGCAGCATTTGTTGTCCATCACTAATGGTCTGTGACTACGTGGCCATTTGTCAAGACAAAATGGAACCCACAATGTTGTTGTGGGTCTGAAGTCCCACTGAGTTCAGACTGGGTAATAATGTTAAGTTTCTTAGCAAAGACTATCAGGGAAATAATAAAAATAAATCTTAACGGTTTCTGGTTTCCATGAATGAAATTAGGTTTCATGCCATTTTTTTTTCATTCGAATTTAAGCTCTGTCATCGGCTGTGGTAGGATTTTAAACACTGCCTTGGAGTCACAGCCCGTGCCACTGAATTACCCGTCAGTTACATGATCACTCTGTAACTTCTCTGTTTGGGAATTGCCTTGTTCCTTCTGTTAGAGACAGCTCAAGATCTTCTCTCCTATTACCATTTGGTTAATACCATTGAAATATTTACAGCACCTTCCCCTGTGAGGAACAATGTAAAATACTGGTGTAAATTATCTGTCTGTTCCCTGTATCCAGTTCCCCAGTCACACCCTCCAAATGTCCTCAATATACTTTCCTGACTTTCTTTATACCAAAGATCACACACACCTCTTTAACTCTTCTCACATACATGGAAAAGCTCGTGCTGCTTGTTTTTATATTTCTTGCCAATTTGCTTACATCACATCTTTTCTTCCCTTTTCTTCGCTTTCTATATTCATACAATCATATCACATACAAACACACCCTTTGGTCCAACTTGTCCATGACGGCCAGGCTTTCCAAACGAAACTATTCCCATCAGCTTGCATTTGGCACATATGCCTCGAAACGGTTCGCATTTATATGTTTGTCCTAATGTCTTTTCAATGTTGGAGCTGTACCTGCATCTGCCAGTCTTCCTCTGGCAGCTCATTCCATAAACACATCACCCTCTGTGTGAAAAAAAGAAGTTCCCTCTTCCCCCCTTTTAAATCTTCCCTCTTCCAGCATAAACCAATGGCTCAATGATTTAATTTTCCTTTCCTGTGGAAACGATCTTGGCTTTTCACCCTGACCATGCCTCCCCCGATTTTGTAAATTTCTATAATGTCACCCCTCAACCTCCTACACTCCATCTGATACTAACTTCAAGAACAAGCATTGCAAGTTAAGCACTGAAAATTTGAATCAATGTTAAAAGTAACGGGTAAACAGCCCTCAGCCCAAACTTCGTACTGTCATTTGTTTTTTCTTTATGTAACAATACTAAGGCAGCATGAAAATCTTACTAGTGCCAATAAACCGGCAAGCACCTGAATTCCTTTGTCTGATTCCTCTGATAATTTCTCCAGTGAAATTGTATCTCAGGCCATATCTATGTAATTCTACATCTTCAACATTCTCCCTCCTGGCCTCCATATGGCTTTATGTGGTTGTGTTTTCTTTATCTTGCACTCAATAGAGAGAACCCCTATCCTCATTCTCATCTTAATTTAAACTCCTTTCATATCATGTTCTCGTTCACCACAGCTAAAATCCTGTTCATCTGTTGTCACACCCTCAGTTCCCTGTCACCTACCCCCCACATCTGGCAAGGAAATAAAATGCCCAGTTTCCAATCCTTTTCAGTTATGAAGAAGTGTTCACTGGACCTGCTTAGTTTCTTCAGCTATTTGTGTTTTTCAACATTATCCAAAGATGTGTGTCGAATCTGCTCAAAAGCCCTGTCCAGCACAGAGCGCTGTACATTGGGAAGTGAACAAAAACGCAAAGTGCACAGGTTCATTGGCTCTGAAACGACATAAGGCTGGCATCACTGACACGGCAGAGGTCTTAATCATGGTCAGGAAGAAAAACAGAGGAAAAAACATTCACTTCAAACATAGAAGATGGTATTACTGGAAAGAAAATGATTCAGTTTAATATGTTAATGTATCTGAGTAATGTAACAAATTGGAGGCGTGGCATCAGGGTGAGATCCTCAGCAGAATGAGATTATGGAACTGGATGCGCTCTCACATCAGAAACCAGGTTAAGTCACTGAGTACAGGGCTGATGGGTGAACGGGTCTCGGTGTGAACTGGGGGGAAGTCAGTAGAATTGAGTTGCAGGTATTACAGCTCACATTGGGTTATCATGTGATGCTGTAGATCTCAGCAGCAGCCACAACAGAATTGCTTTCAAACACAATCCATAACTTTTACCCCAGGATAATCCATCACTATTCCATTATTATCAAGCCGATCTATGGTTCAGTGACGAGTTTGGGGGAACATGCCAGAGTCAGAACCATGTGTATCTAAACCTGATGACAATCCATTAAAGCTACCGCACTTGACTGTTTACATTCCAAACAGCAGAACTATCATCTGATGGAGAGGGGGAAATGATCCCAAGACAAACTGATATGATCGAAACTCTGTCGTCAAGCCACATCCAATCATCAATGTCGATGGACTATTAAACAACTTACAGGAGGAGAGGACTCCAAAAATATCCCTAGCCCTGCACATCAGTGTACAAGACAAAGTTGTAGTATTTGCAACATCCTGATCCAGAAGTGTTGAGTCGATGATCCACCCCATCCTCCTCATGATGCCCACAGAATCACAGATGCCAATCTTCAACCAAATTGATTCGCTGCACGTGACATGAGGAAATGGCTGAACGCAGTAGATATGACGACGGCAATGGACCCGGACACCATTCCTGCAATAGGAATGAAGATTGTGCTGCACAACAAGCCATGTCGCTGGGGAAGCTGTTTCAATCCAGCTCCAACTCCGACATCTGCCTGGCCAAGGGGAAAGTTCCTCAACAATATCCAGTCGCACAACAAGGGAATGACTATAGTCTAACCATTTACCACGCCCTCAGTCCCGTCACGATTATCACATTGGTGGGAGCGCTTTTTGACCGAGCTGTTAAGCAGCACAGAAATAATGTGCTCAGTGTGGTTTCCGATAGGTCCCCATGTGGAGATGGTGATGTTGTGCAAATGTCACTGGATTACTGGTCCAGACCGGGATAATGCTCTGGCAGCTGGTGGAAGTTAAAAACAATTAACAAAATATCGAGACATAAAATCTGGTGCTAGTAATATTGGCCTTCAATCTAATGTCCATTCTAAACATCTGTTCCTTCCCAATGTACTTTCAGGAAGTGAATCTCCCGTGATTCCTGGTCTGGCCTACAAGTGTCTCCAGACACACAGACATGTGATAAACTCTGCAATGGTCTCTGAAACGGCCAAGAAAGACACTCAATTGCATCAAATTGTTCTGAGTTCTTAAAGGATAAAACCAGACAGAACACTGGCAACCAGCTTGGTTTTGGAAAAGGGAACGGGAAACACAGTCCTGTCAACCAGACAGATGCTGCCTTCTTAATGTTTAAGAGATTGTGACAACAATGACAGAGCTTTCCCCCAGACTGCACAGAAACATCAGGAAGGGAGCAGGGTATTAGACACTTTTAGCTTTCCTTGTTCTAGCTCATGGAGACAAGTTCACTTTTATAACCCTAGTTAATACATTCTTCAGAAGCTCATCAATTCATGGTCTTATGCTGCTCAATGATTGACCGTCCAACCCATACAGTCACAGAAGCACTGGCTCTGTACTGTCATAAATACAGCACGATCTACATTAGTTCCACTTTCGAAAATGAGGCCCAGAGCCATGTATGTTATGGCACTTCAAGGGCACGACCACGTATTTATTAACGGTTGTGAGGTTACCTGCCCTCTCAGGAAGTGCATTCCTGATCCCAACAGACTCTGGATGAAAACCAATCGTCAAATCCTCACGAAACATCAAACCCTTCACTTTAAGATGGTACTCTCTTGTTCTTCGCCCTTTGATTGGAAGGAACAGCTGCTGTCTATCCATCCTGTCCATGCCCCTTGTAATCTTATCCTTCTAAAGCACATCCCTCTCAGTCGTCTCTGCTTCAAAGTAAACAACCCAAGCTGATCTAATCCATCCAAGGGAACATCCTGGTGAATCTCTACTGCACCCTGTCCAGTGCAATCACATACTTCCTGTTTTGTTGCTCCCATAACTGATCATAGTATTCCATTTGGCCTCACCAAAATTCCACATAACTCTTGTAATCTGTGCCTCCATGAATAAAGGCTATGTTTATGGTTGCTATGCTTTGTCAACTTGTGCATTAACTTGTTTAATCACATTCGGGATGTTTCCAGCACCCTCTGAGCTTACTAGTGTGCTGCTATTCATTGAGTCCTCCCCTGTCTGGTTCCTTCTTCCAAAATACATCACCTCATATTTATCACCGTTACATTCCATTGGCCATTGATCCACCCATTTGATCATTCCATCTGTATCTTCCTGTAATATAAGGCCTTCCTCCTCACTGCCAAACAACCAGCCAAACTTTGTGTCAAACGCAAACTCACCCTAACCCCCTCCAAATTCACAGCTGCATCATTTATGAATGCTACAAACAATAAGGTTAAAAATCACACAACACCAGGTTATAATCCAACAGTTTTATTCGCACGGCATGCTTTCGTAGCGCTGCTTCTTCATCGCGTGATTATGCTGTTCGAAATGTCATGCTTAAATAAACAGTTGGACTATCATCTCATGTTCTGCAATTTTTTTTTCCAAACCAGCACAACACTGGCATCTCTGAATCACAAATAAAATGGGACACAGCACTGATCCCTGTGGTACACGATTGGATACTGGTCTCCAGTCAAACAAACAGATTTCTACCAGCAGACCTTCTGTCTCCTACCACTAAGTTGATTTGGATACAACTTGGCAAATTACTAATGAGTCCTACATTTTCCCTGGTTATTCTGCTCCACTTGACGTACCTATAGAATATTTGGGGAGTCTCCTTAATCTTTCCTGCCAGCAGGTTTCCATGTCGCTGTATTAGTCAGTCCCCTTCAAATGAAGAATTGCCTTCTAATTGCAGTCTGAAATTGTCTATCCTTTACCTGCAATAATTTGCCTTAAATGTAGAGTAGACGGCCAGAGAAAAATCCTGTTTATTTCCACCTTGTCATATGTTTAGTGACTTTTCTAAATTTCACTGTGATCACCTCTCATTCTTTGAAAATGTAAAGAACACAGGCCGACTTTCCACATAAGGCAATCTAACCATCTGAGGGATTAATCTGGAGAATATCCATTGCACACCCTCCGTGGCCATTATATTCTTTCTCAGATTGGGTCACCAACTCTGGACTCAAAACTCTATGTACAGGTTCATTAGCAAGCTGTGAAACTGCTTCAGCATGATCTTCCGACTATGTTCTGATTGTCTTAAATGAAGGCGAACCTGACTTTAACTTTTCACTTTTATATATTACTCCAATTACCATTTACATTACATTATTTATGAATTCACTGCATGAGTTCTTATAAAAAAGCCTTCTGAAAATCGAAATACGCCATTTCTATTTTGCAATAATCAAGTTCAAATCATTCTGAAGTCTGTCAAATATGAACTCTGTCAGACTCTGTCAGTGCATACTGATTCTCTCCAATGTTCCTGATAATGTCTAAATATCCAATATCAGATCCTACATAATAGGTTCCATCAGTTTACCTACAGATGTCAAGTTAATTGGTCTGAAGTTCTCCACACTATCTCTTCATCCCTTTGCAGATGCTTGAATCCCTTCCACTTATCTCCAACGCTTGAAACACATTTACTAACTTCCAGCCTCGGCAGAATGTACAGGAAAATAAAACAGTCATGTACAGCACAATAAATGCGTCTATTGCTGATTTATTTCTAATATTTTGATACGAAGTACAACTGGCTCATCAGACTTAGCAATGCTTAATCCAGCTGCAATACTACTATGCTAGCCTTCAACTATTACCTTGTTACTGATCTGAATTGACTTTATGTCTTTAGTTCCACAAGTTCCATGTGATCATTTGGTATTACTCAGCGATTTTATGGATCTTCCTCCTTGATGACAGATGGAAAGGAACTGGTTATTTTCTTGGCCATTTCCCTGTTCTCCTCAATAACCTCTCCTCTCCTGTTTACAAAATTCCACATTTGACCCTGCTTGTTTTCTTTGCAATACAGATTGTAGATTTATGTAGTCTTTGTGTTCTTCTTTCACAGAATCATTGAAAGCCCACTGTGCGGAAAAGGCCTTTTGGTTCAGCAAGTCCACCCTGCCGCTCCGAAGAGTAACCACCCAGACCCATTCCCATCCAATTCTACATTTTACGGCCTAATCTACACATCCATGAACACTTTGCACAAATAAGCATGGCCAGTTCAACTAACCTGTAATTCTTTGGACTGTGGGAGGAAACCGGAGCACTAAGAGGAAACCCACGCAGACTCAGGGAGAATATGCAATCTCCACACAAACAAATTTCTGAAAATTCTCTGGTTGCCACAATGTCTAAAATTCTTCTGAGCTCACTTCGTATGATTAATATCATCTTTAATTTATTATGTTAACCTCCATGAAGTCACTTGCCCTTTCTTTGGTGATTCTACAAAAGAAATAGACATATTTTTCAGATATTGCAGGTTTTCTGTAGATCTCCTGGTCCTGAACAGGTGGATCCAAGAACACAGCAAGAGGCGAGAGACGATATTGCGGGGGCCCTGGCTGATCTTTTTCCATCACCGCTGTCCATGGGGGAGGTCCCAGAAGACTAGAGGGTCGTGAACGTTGTGCCCTTGTTCAAGGAGGGCGGCGAAGAAGAACCTGTAAACTATAGACCAGTTAGCTTAACAAATGTGACAAGTAATTTCCTTGAGAAGGTTCTGACAGATAACATAGACATGCATTTGAAAAGACACGGTTTAATAAGGAGCAGTCAGCACTGCTTTGTGCATAGGGTATCGTGGCTCATATTTCTTTAGCGTTCATTTGAGGAAGGGACCTCAAAAGGTGGTAGGTTGGGAGACGTAGTATATCTAGGTTTCAGAAAGGTCTTTGATAAGATTCCACATAATAGGCTGCTCAGAAAGGTTCGATAGCATGGAATTCAGGGGGATCTGCCAAATTGGATACTCAATTGGCTTGATGGGAGAAAGCAGAGGCTAATACTCGAAGGATGCTGATTGGCCTGGAGGCCTGTGACTAGTGAAGTGTCTCAAGGGTCGGTACTGGGTCTATTACAGTTTGTTATCTATATCAATGATTTGGATGAGTATGTACAAAGCATGATTAGTAATTAGGATGATGACAATAAAAGAGGCAGTACTGTGAACAGTGAGAAAGATTATCAGAAATTGCTGCAGGACTTTTATCAGCTGGGGAAGTGGGCCGAGAAATGGCAAATAGAGATTAATATAGATATATGTGGGGTGTTGCATTTTGGAAAGTCAAATTCAGGTTGGAGTTTCATGATGAATGTTAGACCCTGAAGGAGTGTAGAGGAACAGAGGGACCTTGGAGCTCAGCTTCGTGGTTCTCTGAAAGTAGTTGTACGTAGACAGGGCAGTGAAAAAGGCTTTTGGCACACTGGCCTTCATCAGTCAGGGCATTGAGTATAGAAGTTGACGAGTTATATTTCTGTTAGACAGGACGCTGGTGAGGCATGCACATGGAGTATTGTGTTCGGTTTTGTTCACTTTGCCATAGGAAGGATGTGATTAAACTGGAAAGAGGACAGAAGAAATTTACAAGGATGTTGCCAGTACTCAACGGTCTGAGTTGTAGGGAGAGTTTGGACCGGCCAGAGCATTTTCCTTTGAGTGTAAGAAACTGAGGGGAAATCGTATAGAAAAGTATAAAATCATGAGATGCATGGATAAGGTGAATGTACTCATTCGTTTTGTCAGTTTTGGCAATCAAGGTCTGGAGGACATCAGGTTAGAGGTGAAAGACAAAAAGGATCCTGAGCGCCAACGTTTTTATGCAGAGGTTGGTACACATATGGAATTAGCAGACAGTGGTTTGGTTGAGGCACGTACATTAACAACGTTCAAAAGGCATTTAGACAAATACTCGGATAGAAAAGATTTAGAAGAATCAGGGCAAGGGCAGGGAAATGGAATTAGTAGGATGGACATTTTGGTCGGCACGGACCACTTTTGTCCAAAGGGCCTGTGTCCAAGCTGCAGGGATCCACGATTGTATGACTCTAACAACCATTGTGTGTCTACCACTTCATGCTCAAGCATTCTATATTGTATACAGGCGCCGTGTAGAATACAACATATTAACGTCTCTAGTCCTCAGAGCAAGGTTACTAATGAGTCCTTCTGACGACACAGCACCAAATCGAAAATAACCTGCTTTCTTGTTTGAGTCACAACATACTCTTCAAACAACCTGTTTTACGATTATGAAATTTAATTTTCACAACATTAGTAGTTACTTAGTTAACGCAGTTTAGATGCAATTTAAGATCATTCAATAATACTGTAGCACCCACAGTATTTGCATCTCAAATTTCCAGAGTATACAATGCACAGAATTTGCACGAGAGCATTAGTTTAGATACAATGCTTGCTTCTCCTTCCGATTTGTAAGATCCACCCAAACAGATTCTGTGGAATCTGAGGGATAGGGTCTGTGGCGTTATTAGTGATAGACTTGGCAAGACATTCGGGGAGGGTCACCTCGACGCTGACATGATCTGAAGAAATGACCAGCATCACAGGACAAACATCAATATCCTCCCCACTCTGTCAGGTTAGCTGTTACCGTACTCTCTCTGCTCCCTCACACTCACTACCTGTTATAGCACCTACCCCAGAACAAGGCTCACACACTATCTCCAAATAAGGCTCACGCACTACCACTCTCACGGTTGAATTCAGCACCTTTCCCACGCCACCCCCACCCACGCGCTCTCTCTCCCTCCACTATACTCCCAACACTAATAGCACAGCATGGATACAACACTGTGGACTGACTCCCTCCGGACACCAAACCATTCCCCTCCCCCTCCACCTACACCAGCTCTAAGAGCAGGGCCACACACCCCCACCATCACTCCTCCCCGCCGTTCTCCCATTCCAGGAGAAACGGACTGTAATAGGAGAGAAAAAAACCAAGCCAGATGGTGGAGCATCCGATATCTGACCCATCCTCCCCTCACCCCCGCCCAACCCCCGTCATGTGAGGAGGACCCTGGTAGGAGCCGGAGAGGACTGGGATGTGTCCTATGGAGATTCCGTGACATCCATGTCCCTCCAACTGAGTAAAAAAAACGATGTTCAGTGAAGGGCAATTCGCACTTTAACCACTATGTCTGTTCTCACAATTTTCTCCATCCCAAAACAACAAATATCTCATTGTAAAGAGATACAGGCACAAAAAAAATTACAGAGACATATGTAAACACGCTAATATACTGACACTCATAGGACTTACACGGAGATAGAACCGCACACAAGTAGTGGCATACGGAGACATAGACAGTCGCACACAAATAGGCACAAGCACAAGTAAAACGCACAGGGTAATACACAGATAAACCAATGTCAGCACATAAATACACAAACACAGAGACACATGAACAAACACACACAAGTACACATATGGACGCACAGAGACACAGATACGAGTGCTTATAAGACAGAGATAGATAGGTTTTTGATAAATAAGCATGTCAAGAGTTACAGAGAGTAGTCAGTAGAATGATGTTGAGAAACCTCTAAGCCTGTATTAAATGGCATTCAGAGTCGATGGGCCGAATGGCCTAATTCTGCGTTTTTAATGCTCGTGTGGTGTCATGCTATCAGTTATTCTCTTCCTGGGACAGGAGCAGAGAATGAGTATAATACATATTTGATTGAAAAGAGTCAGTGGTCCTACTGGACAGGTTTATAGGGCTGAATGGTTTATGTCTATGCCTAATTATTCTGTCCTTGTGTTTCAAGAGAGGTTAACACAGTTTAATATAACGGGTCCCACACTGAAATAAGGTCGCCCCTTTCACTTTAGTGTTGTACTATCTGTAGGGTCCTCATCCTCAAGGAGCAGTGAAGACTCAGTTTTTGAAGATATTCAAGACTGAGGTCGACTGATCTTTGCTGGACAGGACAGTCAATATTTATTGGGAACAGACAGGAGATGGATGGTCAAACACAATCAGATCAGCCATGAGCATTCTGACTGGTGGCGCCGAATAGCCAACTGCTGGCCCTACCCCACGTGTTGTTCCCTCAATCCAACCCTCGATGCTGTTACAGGGATATACTGCTGCCACTACCCCATGTATTGTGCCCTCCATCCACCCGTCGAAGCTGGGACAGAGACAGGGGACCACCTCATTCAACCAGTCTTTATCGTTAACATGAGACTGGAGAAACCATCTGCCTCTTTAACGAGTTACAGACAAAAATGGAACGAATCATTTTAGCTCATTGAGTACATTTTACTGCACAGCAGGCCATTTAAACTGCCTGAACTGCTACACAGGAAGCGGTTGCTAACAGTCAATAGAGAGAAGATGTAAATGCTTATTTTCACATTACAAAGCTGTAACTGGTGGAGTGCCTCAGAGTTCACTATGGAATCATCAACGATCAATATCTGTATCAAAGATCTGGAGGAAGGGACTGCATATATGAATGCCCAATTAGCTTAAACACCAAGCTGGTCATCCAGTACGTTATCAAATGGAGGTCGTGTGTCATCAATGTGATAAAGGCAAAGGGAAGTTCGTGAGCAAACCTTTAGCAGATATAGCATAATGTGAGTTGTCAATTTTGGATGGAAGGATAAAACAATGTTAAACAATTTAAGTGGAGAGAGAATAGAGAACTCTGTGATACAGACGGTATTCATGATCCTGGTACATGAATCAAATGTGGTTAGTCTGCACTTGCTGTAAGTGATTTGAAGCTAAGTGGAATGATTGTGTTTCTGGCAAAGGGTACCAGGTTTAATCAGGAATGTTTTACTTCATCTGTACCGGTAAAAGTGAGGAGTGCAGATGCTGGAGATCAGAGTCGAACAGTGTGAGGCTGGAAAAGCACAGCCAATCAGGCAGCATCCGAGGAGCAGGAGAATTGGGGTCACGGGTATAAGTCCTTCATCAGGAATGTGCCATAAACATCGAGTCTCTTGTTCGTTGGGTGCTGCCTGACCTGTTGTTATTTTCCAGAATCACATTTTTCGGGTCTACATCTGCACGGGCATTGCTGAGACCACATATGACATTTTATGTGCAGTTTTGATCCCTTAACCTAAAAACAAGATAATTGTTTTAGAAGCTTATCAACAATATTTTGTTAAAATTTTCATGGAGTGAAGGCCTTTTGTTCTGAAACATTATCAGTTTTGGTCTTAGATGAGAAATCTTTTTGAAGCATACACAATATTGAGAAAAATCAGCTGGATACATATGTTCTCTTCTCAGGGACACTAAAACTATGGAATAAATGTTAAGAATAAAATGTATTGATTTTCGCACAGATATTTTGAAGACATCAAACGATTTTCAAAAAATTAACCATGTGCATACCTACATATCATCAAATTATAAAGCAAGAATTTTCTTTTTTGCTAATGAAAGGCACTGTGTATAACAACAGCAATGATACACTTGCATATCGTCCATTATTATCCGTTCCAGAGAATGTTCACAACGAGTGCACACGGTCCAGTTTGGTGTTCAGTTGACATGATTGCATGTTTCATCACAGAGAGGGAGAACAATGTTCCCTGTCGGAGAAGCAGCAACTGATTGATCCCTCTCTGTTATTGTGTTTCACCTGACAACAGTAAAGCCCTGACTCTCCGCTACTGATGAGTCGTGAGAATCCTCTTGAGAGATTCATTGGAATCTCCCGACCGTCTGAAGCAAAGGGAATTCAGCTAAATCCAACTATTCTGGGAGAAATCGCTTTGCAAGCAGCTTGTTGCGCAGAATGGGCGGCACGGTTGGATCAGTGGTTAGCACTGCTACCTCACAG